>NW_020291855.1:0-164473 GCF_003184835.1 Aspergillus costaricaensis CBS 115574
TTTAAATTATATTAATAATATATAGATTTACTAATATCTACTAGAAATAATTAGATGTAATTAAAAGATTTATTTTATAATTTTATATATTTATGAAATTAATAAATTCTGATATTTATATAGTAATTTATAACTAGAGTTCTCCAGGTCGTAATTTTAATTAATTTTTTAATTTAAATTAGAAATTACTAGATTCTTTTAATAAAAATTAGTAAAAATACTGTAAATATAAAAGCTTACCAGGTTTATTACCTGGTAAGACAGTATATTTTTACAGCTTAGTTTTTCCAATAGTCAGTACTAGTAATAACCAGGTCCCATACTGGTAAGAACCAAAAATACGTACAACCTGGCGACCTGGGGACCTATACACCCGAATTTCTCCTTCTACACACAAGACGTCATCTCGCACTGTGTATGCTGTATGGTATCGGTAATACTATCTAAGAGCTCCCTGTATGTAATATTAATCATCAAGTTAGTTACCGTACACCACGTGCTCATTGGCGGTTTGGCATCAAAGGAAGCAAACATCCCCACGATTTATCAGGAACATTAAGACTAGTAGCAGCAATTCCTTTGCTTGTCAATTCTTCTCGGCGTTGATATCACCAGCCACTGCTCCGAGCTTAATTCTAGCTTTTCTCCATCTGGAAAGGCATCTTGATCTGGTCAGTATCATAATTACCCCCTTTCAGACCTTGTAAGCTATTCAAGAACGCACCTGTGGCCCCTCCCAATTCTGTATATTCTCCTATAGTGGAAGCCCCTCCGCGGGGCAGCTTGATTTATATAAAGGATGAATAGCCTGATCCTGAATATTCCTTGCAATTCCACTGAGAATTCAAGTCTGTTCAAGTCATTTCCTTTCGCCTTCTGAACATTTCCCTTGGCACTACTCTATCTAATTCGTGAACAAAGAAAGAACTAAGCCCCTCCCTGCTGGACTGCAAACACGGACAGACACAACGCTGTAGATCGTTGAGCTTCAGAAGCAGTTCAGCTTCCACAATCTTTCTATCTCAAGCACTCTGAAGAGCTTCAGGCTGCTCCAAAACCATGGCTTTTCAACCTACTCCGGCGGACATTTCTGTCGCCATTACCACGCCCATGGCAAGTTCCAGTGCCGAGCCACGCTTGCTAACAGAGCGTCGTATCACTCCCACTTGGAGTGTCTCGCAGCTTAAGGGCAAGCTGGAGACTATGACAGGCGTACCTCCCGGTAGCCAGCGGCTGCTTCTCAAGTCCCCTGGTCGTCCTGACCAATGGGTTGAAGGCGACGACTCCATCATTGGGGACTGGGGGTTGATGAAGGGTTGTGAGATTGAGGTAGGTCTTGTTCTTCTGTTCATCTCAATTTTTGGAATCCTCGACATTCTCCAGTCTCTGGGATAGTAGATCCTGGTCAATGATCGGTTTCGATTTATTACCCGCTCAACGAATCCATGTGTTGCTTCATTGAAGCCCTTGGTTTTCCTTTTATTCATCTTGGAAACACGTCTCAAGCAGGAAATTACCAACTATATCATGAGCATATACTCATGTCTCAACCTAGGTTCACGACACTCGTCCTCAAGCAGCCCGGCCAAATTTCACCGACCTATCATCCGTCGAGAAATACGTCCTTCCTACATCCACCTACGAATCACTCTCGAACTCTGTTCTAGCATGGAAGAAGAACCAAAAACTTGGCCGGTTCGATCCGAACGCTCTAACCCCGGAAGAGTCGGTTCGTCAGCAATCAGAGAGAGATGCTGCTGAGATTCAACAGAGAGGTGAGTAACCAGATGTCCTTGATCTTGTTACCCTGATCGGGGAGTTGGCTTCGCGAACTTTCCACTCGAAAAGGACCTGTCCTGGGGCTTGAAGCAGATGAATTCTGATGATTTTACTTATGTAGGTATTGCTGTTGATAAACGTGCTATCGTCTTGCCCTCGTCCCCGCCTCATATCCGACGAGGAACGATTCGATTTGTTGGTCCAGTGCCTACGATCCCTTTCCCGGGCGTGGACCCTAAGAAGGTGCAGTTAGATCCCGAGGCTCTCCCTCTCTGGGTGGGCATTGAGCTTGATGAGCCGTTGGGGAAGAACGATGGCAGCGTAGGCGGCCAAAGGTTCTTTACCTGCCCGAATAAGACTGGTGTTTTCGTGAAGCCCGAGAAAGTCGAGGTAGGAGACTTCCCGCCGTTGGACTTGGATGACTTGGATGATGAATTAATGGAGGAAATTTGATATGTTTCTTCCAAAGCGTCAAGTATGAACACACGGATTAACACAAAAATAAAGCAAAGCCTGCTACAATGTACTCCTAATCTCCCTCAAGTTACTCCGAAAAATCTACAGCTCATGTCCCCTTGTTCATTGATAACCCACTGTCTGCAAAATAAAAGGGGAGAAGAGAAGGAAAGAACACAGGAGAAGAAAAGAATGGGGGACGAAGCCTTGAGGACGTGAGCAGACTTCCATCCCAACAATTTCACGTAACTAGCGCTAATCCAGAGGTCAAAGCCCGGTGCTGGGCAGGATATAGGTGGTGGGTGTTTCAAGATGATAGGAGACGTATAGAGCGAACTCGGACACAACGTTTCATACGAGATCACGTTGCCTTACGTCCGCCTGCTTTCTGTTTGCCCTTCGGTCGACCTTTTACGCCGGTCGGACGGCCAGTCGGTGTACTTGAATCCCCGTCCATGGCTCCGGGTTTGGTTGCCGACCCGGGAGCAGAGTCGTCGTTCTCCACTGGGACGCAGCCTTGTGTGAAGAACAGCCGGGCATCCTTATTCTGCGTATTGGCAAAACTGTAATAGTTGCCTGCAAACTCGATTAGGATCTCCATCGGTACGGGGCCAAGTCTCCCATATTGTCAAGGAAAGTTGTAATACGGAGCTCACTCACCTCTTGGTACCTGGAAGACACATCCTTTGCCGGCACTGAATCGTACACCGGAGATGTCTACTTGCACCCGACCCTGGCAGATGTAGAAAACCATGTGCATCTTCTTAGAATTTTTGGGCTTCTTAACCCCTCCAGGCGGCAGTTCCACAATCCCAGAGCCCAAGAAAGGCGAACTGAGAAGTTTGGCAAACCGCCACGAGGAGTCCTTGACACTCCTTGTCTCCATTCCAGCAGGGGCGTACGCAAGGTCTACGAGCGACTACGTTAGTATACGGCAACCATAGTTAAAGGAGAGTACATACCAACGATCTCCTCTTCTTCACCAACCGCCTGGGCTTCCTCGTCCCACCTCCTGATATAGCCATGCAAAATCCCGCTTTCCTTCTCCCAGGGATCAACATATCCGTCTTCTTCATCCGAGGAATCGTCGTTTTTACCCTTCCTTGATTTAGATTTCTTATTAGGGCGGCGCTTGTTCGATTTCTGTTTCTCCGGTTCGAGTTCTTCCGTGCGAATGATCTCCTTGATGGTCGATAGCGGATACCGTTGGCCCTCCACAGCTTCACCATCGCCATAGACGCATCGTTCATTTCGCCAGTATGCAAGAGGCCTGACAGAAACACGCCCGGATCGTGTGTGGGTGGCAGCGCCTTCGGAAGGAACTTCGCGCTTCAGGATATAGAGACTCCGACCCTTCAATGGCCCTGTGCGGTTGACATAGTTCTCCACCACCTTGTCCAGCTCTGCATTGCCTGAAGGACTTGGGTTTTTATCAGCTTTGTCCGATACCCTAGGCTTTTTCGACGGCCGTTCTTTCTCCACTTCATCGCTAGACTTGCGTTGCGTTCGCGGCGGCCTCCCAGGACGTTTGCGTTTTGGTGCCGGCTGTTCTTCCTCATTCTCCTCAATCTCCTGCGCCTGCGCAGCCGTGGATGCCCCGGCCCTTGCACCTTTCACATCTCTAACAACCCTTGGAACAGGTTTGGCCTGTCCTCTCTTGCTGCGGGATTCGGAGACGGTTACCGGCGAGTCCAGGTCGGCGCCAGTGTCATCTTGTTCATCTGCATGGTCGTCCGTCGAGGCATCATCGCCTGCATTGAAGCTGTCCATAAAGTCATCGTGTGTCTGTGCAAATGAATGCCCGTTCTCGTCTCTGTTTAGCTGATTCTCGGTATCGCTATCGGAAAAGCCGGAGTCCATAGGCTCCTCTGTTGGTTCATCATTAAGTTTGTTGTTCCGTGCACCATTGACTTGGTTTAGAACCGGTGGCGCATTTATGGAACGACTAGTAAGTGGAGATACATCTCGTCGTGATTCCCCCCTGGCACTCCCCAGGCCTTTACCGTCTGAGGGACTGGAAGACGGTTGTTCGCGTTGCGGGCTTTGGGAGGATCGCAAGCCGGGAGTCCTCCGAGGTGAGCCAGTCAGCCCGGTCTTCATGGGAGAGCGCGCAACAGGAGGCGGGAAGTAAGAGCTCCGTCTGCTCTTTAGGAAATCGGTGGGGTTCGGACCATTCCCTGCCAAATAGTCATCATCGTTAGTATTCAGCTACAATAATGACGAGCTGTGAAACGCACCTTCGTCGATAGACATGCCATCCGAGCCGGTAGAATCCTCAGCTCGGTCACTGAAGCCATTCTCTTTTACGGGCGACGTCTCGGGCGAAGAGAATATCCCATCAACTTCTTCCATTCCATATTCATCACGTTTCCCTTCCTTCAACATTAACCCCGTGCGCCTGTGACAGTCACCTGCATCAGCCTCCCGAAATTCTAATAGGTGGAAGCGACTTGAACGGGAGCAGGGGATAGAACAAATACTGAACAGGGGTGATCAATGAGAACTGGCATCGATGATACCGACCTTCCAGCTTTGCCAACATTGGCATAATCGAACTCGCGAGCCTTCGCAGGGCCCCGGGGAGCCATTGTTCCGGAGATTCGGGAGCTGTATGCGGCAGCTTTGAGAGAGGCAACGAGAGGGGTTCAGTGGTGGTGAGACGCGTACGGACCGGGCAGGGTGCGCGGGAAACCTGCCGTGTAAAACGTCAAATAGGCGACTGTAGGAGATCACAGTAGTTGCGATTTAGCGGAGAGGGGAAAGAAAATCCCAGGTCTTGGGGATGGCAAATGAATGCTGCGGAGGGGAGTTGGAATCCGTGAGGGCGGCGAACAAACACGCGCGGAAGCGCCGCTAGTCCGGAACCGTTTGGGACGCGTCCAGCTTTCACTTTCAACAATTCATCTCAGTTGCACTCCCCGACTACACTTTTCTTTCCCTTTCGTTCGCTTATCGTGATCGCAAAGTCCCGCCTGGAACCAACACAATCATGGGCGATTCAGCAGACAACTCCACTGGCCCTCCCCCCGGGGAGTCTCCCGTTACTGCAACAGGCCTCTTCATCCCTCCAAGTATAGATCACTCTCGGCTCTTCGCCGGGGAGTCCTATGCTTACTATTCACCTTGTCCTCCTATCATTGCAACCTCCAAAGGCACTGAAACTGCTACGAGCTCTTCACCAAATCACCTTGTCTTGGGCGTAGACGAGGCCGGACGCGGTCCAGTTCTAGGCCCCATGGTCTACAGCGCTTTCTACTTGCCCCAAGATCTGCACCATTCCCTCTTGACTCGTGATTACAGCTTCAACGACAGCAAAGTTCTCACGCCCGGCGTGCGCGCTAACCTCATGAAGCTACTATGCACCCCGGGAAATCCCTTACACGAATCCTGCGGATGGGCCGTGAAGCTACTATCAGCGCGTGACATCTCGTCCGGTATGATGCGGCCTGGAGCGGGAGCTTATAACCTGAATGCGCAGGCAATGGATGCTACAATTGAACTCATCCGTGGGATCATTGAGGATCGCAACATGGATGTTCGAGAGGTCTACATCGATACGATTGGAAACCCCGCAACCTACCAACAGAAACTCGAAAAGATATTCCCATCACTCAGAATCACCGTGGCGAAGAAGGCCGACTCGTTATATCCGTGCGTGAGTGCTGCAAGTGTTGCTGCCAAAGTCACCAGAGACGTCGCATTGGATCTCTGTCATCAGGCTATATATGAAGACGTCCATGCGGAAGATGCATCAGAGGCGGTGATGCCACAGAGTTGGGGAAGCGGCTATCCCTCTGACTCAAAGTGTGCCAATTGGTTGAAGAAAAACATGGATCCGATCTTCGGATGGGGTAACGAATGCCGATTCAGTTGGGGCACCGCAAAAGAGTTGCTCGAATTGAAGGGAAGGCCAAAGGTCGACTGGCCTGGAGAAGAGGAAGAAAATACGCAGCTCAGGGACTTCCTCTTATCTTCAACCAGTAACACTACTAAAGCTCAGCACGAGCTGCTGGAATGGTACGGGTCAAGGTCCACTGAGGTCCTTTCTTAGCCAAACATGAGTTTATCCTACATCACACGCAGATGCGGAGGTGACGATAATAATGACCAAATGATACCCACTTTCTTTTGCAACGTGATTGCTCTTAGGTTCTATGGAAGCATATGAAATTGTTGTATTTTGCACTTATACGGGCAAGTTGAAGCAAAAATAGAATATAGCGATTTAACATATTAAAAGGGGATAGCTTGGGGATGGTAAGCCATCGGGTATCTAAGTTAAGTACGAGAAGACAGGCTGTGTGAGGTACAGAAGGCTCCCGAGGTAAAGCAAAATGCTGGCAAAAATGGCAGAAACATCTGACGCTGGCAGAACAAACACAGCGAACTTCACAGTGTTGTAGTCGCAAAGTAGTAGTTGTCCCAAAGATACTCGTAATCATCAATGACACTGCCTACCAAATCAAGCAGAGGTTTGCCCCTCATCTTGCCGGTCAGGCCTTTCAACCAGGATCTGTGTAAAAGTCAGTACAATAGTCTATCTCCTTGTCGGTAGTGTGGGAAAGGCGGGAGTGCCATACTTGGTAATGTTTTCATAGAAAGCCCCACGCATAAACCACCAACCCATCGCCCAACCTCTCTTCTTCAGTTCCTCCCGCTCCAGCCCGGTCAATCCCCGAAGGCCGCCTGCAACTCTTTCGCGAAGATCAGCTTTGGCTAGTTGTCGACAGCCATACTCCATGCCGAACCCGATGAGCCAGGGCTTCCAACTCCGCCTGTCTCTGCAGTATCGTTGCAGCATGAGCGCATAGACTACTGGTCGGAGGATGTATAGAATCTCGGCGAATTGGCCCTGGCCAGTGACTCGGTGCAACAGCGTTTTTGGTGGCTTGATATCGTCGGCTGTAAGTACTTTAGATATCAAGTAGTTCGAAAGGTCGTCCACATTAGGCAGAGAAGGAAGCGACAGGCCTGTGCGAGGCATAGTCCAGCACAAATCCGACGACTTTTCGCTAACAGGTGTCTGCATGCCATTCCAGTCGCTATTGTCCTCCTCTTCCAGCGATCTGGGATCTACTTCCCGTTCAGGAAGTGGAGGACTGACTAATGGTCTAGAGTTGGTGAGACGAAGGAGCAACAGGCGACAGATGGCCTTAGCGGCTTCGATTAGGACGATGACACGCCAGCGCACCTTCTCTCCACGACGCCTAGCCGCCATCTCCCACAGCAGTTCCGTATACTGAATCATCTGTAGTGCGATGGCGATCCTCTGATACAGTGAAGAGTGGGAGGTCCAATACTTCGTGTAGCGCGCATGAGGCGATGGTGTAGGCCGCGGGATCGTTGAAGGTAACCTAGAAATGACTCGCGAAACCAAAGAGTCATGGTAGAGAGACAGAAGCTGTACCCCTGAATGCACTTTTTCGCAAAAGTCAGTATTAAAAGGACGGCTGCTTCGTCTAGGAGGGAACCATTAGGAACGCTTGAATAACGTACCGCACTCTGAGCTTATCTCCGAATCTCGGTATCGTCCTACACATTGTCTTCAGCTTTCCATTTCCTCGGCCAAGTTCCCGTACCTCAAGCTTCATGCACTAACCTGGGATGATGTATGTTAGAGACCTCAACGCGGACTCCACTTGGCCCACAGAACTAGCATTCTTCGTCACGAACTCCTCGTACAGTGGGAGCCATTTGGAAGGTTGCAACAGTGCGGCAGGTATCGGGTTTTGGGCGCGCCATGATGATTCCATTTTCAGGGCAAAACCATGAAAAATATAGGGTGAGCTTGATGTCTTTGATATCAAGAAGTGCCTTGAAAGAATATGAGTGGAGGTTCCCCCAAGCGTACCCAGTCGTGTCAGCTGGGCTGGAAGAACGACTTTATCTACGGCGTGAGCTAGTTCCGGGTGGGTAGGGAGAGGTAGGCCGAGGTAGGCACCAGGGTAGCGGCTAAGGCACGTGTCGGTAGCTTGCCAAGAAATGCGATCTTGCAATAATACAGTGACCATATAAGAAAGCGACTTGGACAAACAAGCGATAATGCTTGGGTTATATTGGAAGTCCCGATAGAAAAACATTGGCTTCTATCTACTGCCTAGGTAGCTTTTGTGGAAGTTCTCCTGTAAACCCAAGCGCAGCCCTTAAAGCCCAGTGAACTGTGTTCACTCATCTGCAAACTTCCACAGGCCACCGGGACGCATTGCCTCTCGATATCGGTCTCGCACCTTCTCCCTTTCAATTTCCCTTGCCTCCTCATGATCACGCTGCAATTCCTGTGTATCAGGCATATCTGTGCGCCAGTATCCCGGTGGCGATCCCGATCGCTGGTGGTGATGCCTATGCTTCCCAAACCGATTGGCAATGAGCCTGGCGTTCGCCTCTTGCAGAAGGCTCTTTCGATCCTCCGTGCTTAGTTTATCGAGTATATGTGCTTCCTCTCCCAAATAGTCCTCCAGAATCTTCCGCTCTTCCTGTTCTCTGTCCTTATTAGAGGTTGCGTTCGTCGGAAGACCGCCCAGGCGTGCCATGGCATGGAACTTGCCTCCGCAGCAGCTGGGGCGCATACAACCCTTTGCACACTTGCGCTCGTCTGTGGTGCGGATGACACTGCTAAACGCAAAATTTACCCCTTGATTATAATTTGGATTAATCCTGAAATGGGTGAGTTCGAGGCAATGCAGCGGCAAAGTTCTATATGGTATACGCGTGGCGTTCTCCTTTACCCGTTGTGCTTCGCTTCCCGAAGACGAGGTGGCCTGAGTGAACCCATGTTGAATATCAAGTTTCGAACTCCCCTGCATGATTTCTGATTCGGCATTTGTCTGTCCTCCGCTGCTATTATTAGATGTTTGTGACAAAGTTCGTCCAACAGAAGGAGAGCGCTGCACTGTGCGGCCCCTTGTGAATTCTTCATTCATATTCTTGGGTTGGAGCTGTTGTTTAACAGGCACCGGTCCTTCAAGAAGTCCTTCCAGTCTCTGTACGGCAAATTGGCCTTCCTTTCCTGGGTCTGGATGTGGCGACCTAGATTCAAATGCCGACGTGTTAAATCGGTTTGGTGTAGCGAAGTTCACGTCATTCTCTTCGCCATCCTCAGCCATCGCCGAGATGGGGTATTTGAGTCTCGGTTTTGATCCCTTCGCGGCTGCTGTGCCTAACCGTTGATCATATCTATTGACGCTTGTGTTGCCATTGACCGATTGCAGTACCGTGGGTCGTCTCGAGAATGATTGAGATGTTGCTGGGGGCAGGCCTTTGCGTCTGGCTTCAATCGCTGGTGAAGCCGCTCGCTCGGAGCCAATTTCCTTATACTTCTTTCTCTTAGTTGGCGTTTCAACCAAGACACCAACCTCGTCTAGGTCCTGGGTCCCAATAGCCCCGCAACTGGATAATGGCCCCCCCAAAGGGCTAGATGACAAGCCCTCGTCTTTGATAGGAATAGGCTGGCTTGAACCACTGTTACCATGATTAGGGGCATTATCGTGAAGTGTTGGGCATATTTGATGAGGCGGTTGTGATGCTGAACGTTTTCGTTTGATAGTTGCGGCCGGAGCAGTTGCACTCTGAGCTGCAGCTGGCTCCCTTGGCACGTCGGCATTCGAAGATTCATCATAAGCACCTAGTCCTAAAGTATGCATAATAGGGGCGGAAGCTCCTCGCAAAACTGGATGCATGGCCGATTCCGAAGAGTTTATTGGTATAGATGTTGATAGATTAGTGAATAAGCGTGAATGTTCTTCACAGCTGTTTCTCTTAGCCCGCTGAAAATCAACTGCTTCTCCATCGAGCACCAATGTGAAATTGTCGCGGTCGAGGCTCTTTCTCCAATGCATTAATTTCTTTTTGTGACGTTTGACTTGTCTCCTAAGTTCGCCAGAGGCTTTCATAAGCGTCTGAGCTTCTGTGTAAAGCGCGGCATACAAGTCCCTCACAGCCATTATCTCAGTAGAGTCGAAGCTCTCGGAGTCCCTGCGGTTGGCACATATACGATCTATAAAACGATGCGGCGCGTACGTTGCTTCCAGTTCGATGGACTTCTGAGCAGTAACTTGGTCTTCAGTGGACCCAACATCCCCGAGACGCAGCTCATCCCGTAGAAGAGTAACCTCATCCTTTAAGGCTGTCAATTCTGCATCCGCTCTTTTCCGTGCTTCATCTGCAATTCTAAACCTCTCCTCGGCCGCCTGCACCTTCGCGTCTCGGAGAGCAAGTTCTTGTTGAAGGGTCTTGTGAACATCTTTGAAACAATCGCCAAAGGCTTGGGTAAGAGAGATTTGGAACTGCTCAAGAGCCTCCATTGGTTAAAGCCTATGCTAAATACAGGAGAGGTCTCCCGGATGTATGTAGTAGCATAGGGCGGCTGTGACACGCGACTTTGACGCGCAAAGATAGATACCCGCATTAATACCAGTAGTTTCCTGATTGTATGAAGTACAGAGGACCGCTCTATTACCTCGGCACGTACCGTATCGTTCGAAACATCGGTCCGCCATACATACCGTATCAACCACCCTCAGATAAGCCTCCGCCCTGACATTATTAGGCGGACAGGCGGAATAGGAAGTGGTACCTCCGTCTCAAGAGTGCGTTCATCCAGCAAGCACTGACTTGTGCAGTCGGTTGTTCCGGATTTCATGACTGCCTTTACCCCAGCATTGCATTCCCAGTCACAAAATGCCAAAGAGGCGCAATGTTGAAGATCTTCCCCCGCCAAAGCGTCTCCGCATGACCCCCAACGGCCATCTCGATCACATATCCAGACTGAGTGACGAGCTCCTACTTCATATATTGTCTTTTCTTCCCCTCCCCTCTCTGCTTGTCTGCCAACAGTATGTCCTCCTCATTTAGAGTGCCGGCCTCACAGCTCATCACTTCTCCCCACATAGACTCTCGCGTCGGTTCCATGTCTTAGCTGGAGATTCGGAGCTCTGGAAAAGACAGTATTATTCTCGATGGGTACGGCCTCGAGCGCGTCGGTTACCAAATGCTAGGCGTGCACTCTTATCCCGCTCTGAAATCGAGTATTCGCCTAGGGTGTCTACCTGGCTTGACCACAGTCACTTGGCAAAGGAAGGGGTGGCCACAAATTGGAAACGACAGTATCGTCTCCGACACAACTGGTCGAGGGGAGTCTGTCGGGTCACAGAGATCGAGTTTCCACAACCGCTTCGTCGACAGATGCTAGTAACATTTTGTGCTGGCATTGTGTTTACAGCGGATTCAGATCACGGCTTAAGGGCTTGGGCCGCCGAAAAGCCTGAACAATGCTTAGCAAGGTCTCCTTTGGCAAAATCGCCGTCGCGATCGTTACCCGCTCCCACAGCAATGGCGGCTGCAACGAGCGGTCCACAGCAGAGCTTGATAGATGTTACAATTGGTTTTGAGGATGGCCGTCTCGGTGTCTATACTCTAGACACAACAAATTTTTGGATTGAAACGCGCTTCGTCTACGTCGAAGGCACCGGTGAAGCCATCACGGCAATGGCCTCGTACTCCCCTTTCCTGCTTTTAGTTTCTCAACACAAGGTTCTATCTCTGTATGAAACAATCACAGACGAAGACGGTTGGTCATTAACTCCACGACTACTAACTACTCTCAAGGCGGACAGTATATTGGAGCCAATATCGCTATCTGTCCGCGCTGCGGGTCCCAAAATAGTAGCGTCTATAGTGTACAGTTTTTACCATATAGGCTGCGGCTGGTCACTAGGTATTCAAGAATTGCAATTCGGCTTGGACGGTCAGCAGCTGAGCTCTCGGCTTGCTACCACAGTCGACTGCCAATACGGGATTGTGTTACCAACTTCTCGCGGCCGGTCAAAAAGGGACTATCGCACCACAGATGTGGTAGGCTCCGGGAATGAGCTAAATACAAGGCTACCCGGACCTTCAATATCACACTATGAACCACCAACCTCGGTGTCTTATTCTCATCCTTACCTTTTGACTTCGCACGCGGACAATACCTTGACTGTGTACCTTGTGGTCTCCACTTCGACGAGCCTTTCCGTGACAAGCTGCCAGCGTCTCTGGGGCCATACATCGTCCGTCTCAGCCGTGCAGGTTAGTGATCGTGGTAAGGCAGTTTCGGTGAGTTCTAGAGGAGATGACATCAGAATATGGGAACTCGAATCTTTGGTCTCTTCACTCGGAGGGCACAGGGCGTTAAGGGACGGGAATAGCATCCGAGTAAGCCCAGGGAATAGGGCAGATCAGCGACATGACAGCCTTGACTTAGTGTCGGAGTCTTCTCAGGGTCAGCTCAACGCAACCCGATCAAGCTCGGTCGATAATACCTACGGGTTAACGAGGATGCACAACTGTGTTGGATTCGACGATGAGCGAGTCCTTCTACTCCGCGAAAAGGAAGTCGGGACGCAGATGCTCGAATTATATGACTTCACGTGAAATGACAATTTTGTAATCTATAGATACCATAGATCAGAGTTCAAGCCTGGTCAGGAAACCCCTTATGAACTACCTGCTATCCAAAACGTCTAAATATGTCGCTAATAAACTTCCAAACGTCCATTCGAGAAGAGGTATTCATGGCAAAAGGAATCAGTAGGATGAGAAAAACCGAAGAGTAAGCGTAGACCATTCCGGATCGACATGACAAACCTCAAGTTGCAAGCAACCAAGGTGTCCGGTCCCGGAGAGGACCTTGGGAGGGAGCCATAAGAGTCACGGCGTAGTTTAAAGCATTACCATCCTGCCCTGAAGTAACGGATAGTTTCCCTCTCCTCGTACCTTTCTTTCTCCTGCGGTCATGCTCGATGTTATTTACTGTTCGACACGAGCGGCCTACTAGGGGACAGTCTCGTCATACTGTCCTCACTTCTACCCTGTGATATATGGCTGCGCATACACTCGCTAATTGAAAGGCATCAAATTTATCAGCACCTAGTGCGAAATAAATTTCAGCGACTGATGAGATATCATCTTGGATAGGATGAGCCTGCTTTCGTCCTCGTTGTCGCGGAGGAAAAGCAGGAGTAATGTACCAATCTCACGAAGGTCTGGTTAAGGTCCCGCCAAAGACCCCTCCTCTCCTTCCTCATCGTGACTGCTGCGATCGCCACCACATGTACGGGCATAATGGCGGATCGCTAAACGCTACCTGGAAAAGCTAAGTAGGACTTGGCTTAAGGGCACAGCATGGGTGTGGGTATGGCGCGAAAAGCCAGGATCACACCCAGGTCTGGAAGCGGGCAGGTGTTGTGTGTTGCGGCCTCCCGGCGTTAAAGCCCTGCAGGAACCACGGGAAGCGCTCCCCCGCACCGACTGTCCGCATGTCTGATTTATTTTTCCTTCTGGTTATTATTTATCGGCGCTAGCAAGAAATCCCTACCTAAATTTCTGATCGCCCAGTTTCCACCCCCCTCTCAAACCCTCACCTGGCCATCACCATCCTCTCTCTTACTTACCTCTTCACCCCAAAAGTTCTTTACCAGTTCACCTACACCCTATATTCACAATGAGTTTCCAAGCTGGAGGTCGTGGCTGCTTCAACTGTGAGTCCCTGCCCCCCCGCTCTGTTCCGTCGATTGTCAAACCTGAGCCCTTCGATTCTGTCATGCACCTTGTGTGCCTCCATTCCCGCAGCTCCAGCCGAGGGGGAGAAAAAAAACGGTTTTTCTTGATCATGATTGCCCATCATCCACCGAGTTTTACTTGGTGTCCTCAGTTTACAGCTGGGATCCCTTGAATTTCCATGATCACCTATCTATCTTTTCCATTTTTCTCATAGCGAATGGTCTTGCCGTCTTAGCGCGGTGGCTACCATTCCTGCTGAAGCGAATTTCTGGATTGGCACGGAAAAGCTAACAAAAGATCTTCATTCATTTTAGGCGGTGATGCTTCTCACCAGGTAAACCTTTCCCTGTCACCATCGTCTCCTCATACCATCCTCGTCCAGCATTTTCTGGGATTGTCTCTATAATCATGGTTTGGCCACGTTCTAATCTCTAATCTCTACAGGCCCGTGACTGTCCCAAGAAGGGCACTCCTACCTGGTATGCTTAACTTGCACTGTCCATTTTCCTCTTACTGTAAACATTATTGACGAAATTCGGTAGCTACAACTGTGGTGGTATGTCTCCCGACCTCGTCTCTACATCAATGATCAATCTCCCTCGTTCCTTTTCGTTCACTGGCCCAATTCATTGCGCCTTTTTCCGTTGATTCTTAGCCACTCTATCTAACCGCACCTTTGTACCATCACAGGACAGGGACACGTCAGTAAGTCAACCAGCAAATTCTCCAGTTCTCCGTCTTTTGATCATATATATATCTTCCTTTGTCTTGCCGAGATGCTAACACGCCTATCATGCAGGCCGTGAATGCACTGTAGCACCCAAGGAGAAGTCCTGCTACCGCTGCGGTGGTGTGGGCCACATCTCCCGTGAGTGCCAGGCTAGCCCCGCCGAGGGTTTCGGTGGTGCTGCTGCTGGTGGTGGCCAGGAGTGCTACAAGTGCGGCCGTGTCGGTCACATTGCTAGGAACTGCCCTCAGAGCGGCGGCTACGGTGGTGGCTTTGGCGGCCGTCAGCAGACTTGCTACTCTTGCGGTGGCTTCGGACACATGGCTCGCGACTGCACCAACGGCCAGAAGTGCTACAACTGTAGGCTACTGCACCCTTCACAATCTCTCAGGTTCAGTCAGACACGCTAACACTGTATTCCTAGGCGGTGAGGTCGGCCACGTCTCCCGCGACTGCCCTACGGAGGCCAAGGGTGAGCGGGTGTGCTACAACTGCAAGCAACCTGGTCACGTCCAGGCTGCTTGCCCTAACTAAATAGTTGATCTGCATGCTGCATCGTTTGTCTTCTGTCGCGCTATCATACGCGAGACCAGGATATCGGGATGACCTTTATCGCGCTCGCCGTGATGATCTACAATCTCTTTACCCCGATTTCTCTGGTCTAATGCACGACTTGGCTTGCGAGCCTGTCTCTGATTGACTTCCTCCGCCGGCTGACAATGATATCCAAAATGATATCCAGTTATCGTGGAATCAGACGGATGAAGTCCGGTGTTCCAAACAATAAAAGCGGGAGAATCAGTTTGTAAGACTGATAAGTGGTGGCCTGGGTTTGCGGGTGGGCAAACATGTGAAATGATGTGTAATGCGGAAGAAAACTTGTCCACAAAACTAGCATATGAAAGCAATTTCAATTCCACGGTTCCATCTTAGTCAGGCCTTTGCCTGCTCGGCATGTACCTCCAGGGAATCGTTAGGGGAGTAGTCTTTATCTGTCAGAAAGAGGGTGGAAACAATATTTTTTGGTGATCATTTTCAGTTCTCCGTAGCATCAGCTACTTGCATCAAAAATTACATTATTCTAAATACATCATAACGCCGCGGACTTTAATGTATCGGTCGCCGTTTGTGGGAACACGTTCAAGAACTGCAGCTGCACATCATGGCTCTCTTGAAGCGAGGGACATCCCCACAAAAGCGCTCCTCTTCATCATGATTCTGCCCCCATTCTTCATTGAAGGGATTAAGTGCCATATGCATCACCCTTCCGAGTACCTCTCGATCTCCACGGCGTTCAACACGTTCAATAACTTCATCGAGGATCCAGCCGCGAGGCAGAAACTAAAGAAACATAACCACCCATTAGTGTCGTGGCGGGCCAGCAGCGAAAATGGTAATGGTAGGCTTACCTTTGGGTTTGTACTCTTCATGATCCTTTGTCTTTCCAAGTCTTGATCAACGCCCCAGTCTTCTATAATTCGTTGTCTCCACTTGTCAAGCCAATCTCCGACTCGTTGCCTCGCGGAATCCTCGGTGTATCCGATGCCACCAAACCCTTCGTTATGAAAGAAGATAGATGCTATCCTCTCTCTCGTCTCTTTCGTCTCTATATCCGACAGCGATATGTTTGACAGTCTTCGGAAAAAGTGATTGAAGTCTAACTCCAAAGCTTCCAATGTATCGAGCAGTTCCGAAAACAATACTTGGAAGTCAGTTTCCTTATGGCTGCGCAAGCCTAGCCTGTTGCTCATGATGCGTTTATATTCGTTCAGGAACACCATCCTGAACTCCTTGCCTGTTCGGTCAATGATCTCCTCCGCACGTTTGATGATGGCAGGCGCGGCTTCCTCTGTCACACCATCCTTCACAAACTCTTCCTTGTCAACGTCTTCACCTGCACCAATAAGTTCTCCGAGTGACTCGCCGAGCCTAACCAGATTCCACCAGATGATGCTAGGTTGGTTCTTGTAACAATATCTCAGGAGATGGTCATCATGGTTAGGCGTGTACTGAGGATCGAAGTTGTCCATGAACGCGAATGGGCCATAATCTAATGATAGGCCATAGATTGAAGTATTGTCAGTGTTCAACACCCCGTTCATAAATCCATATGCTTGCCAAGCAGCAACGGTTTTAGCATTTCGTCGTGCAATTTCACGGTACAACCTTGCAAACCGATTCTCTTCCGAGCCTGGCGGCCCTTCAACTTGGTCCCAGGATACATGTCTGGGAGGGTTGTCTACAGTATCAGATGACTGACTCTGGTCCAGCGGCAGCATAGCGGGCAAAGCCTCCCAGCCCTGGAACACATCCTCTGCGACATACGTCGCCAATTGTCTAATCAGCTCACGGTCTCCTCGTGCCCGTAGGAGGTCAAATGTTCCGATCCTCAGCCACGATTCAGCAAATCGAGCAACTATAGCTCCGGGCTCCAAACGTTCGCGCAACACCTTTGACTGAGGCAATAGGGTTATAGACAAAGCTCGAGTGGTTGGAACACCAAGTGCAGAAAGGGCTTTGCTCGCAGTTAGTCGAAGCTGCACTAATAGGACATGCGGAAGCAATACCTTCCGATACTATGTATTCCCTGATGCTAGAGCGAAGCACAGCCTTTCCATCGGCGAAGCGGGAATAAGGAGTCCGCCCCGCACCTTTCAGTTGTAACTCATAGCGAGTACGGGTTTTCGGGTTTGTGGTTTCGAAAAGGCTGATTGCACGCTGGAAAATCAATTATTAAGCTCCATCA
Source organism: Aspergillus costaricaensis CBS 115574 (assembly GCF_003184835.1). Taxonomy (NCBI): domain Eukaryota; kingdom Fungi; phylum Ascomycota; class Eurotiomycetes; order Eurotiales; family Aspergillaceae; genus Aspergillus; species Aspergillus costaricensis. The sequence continues at coordinate 17,247 of NW_020291855.1, forward strand.
TTGAAGAGTTGTATCTAGAAACAAGCACTTACTCCGTCGCCGAGTTGCCCAGCCCACGAGCCGCTGCGATTTGTCAATTTCGAGAAACAAAGATATTTACTGTCAGGAAACATACAATTGCCATCCTTGAAGGTATTAGTGACTATTGATCTCCGTCTAAGAAATTGAAAGGTCTCCGACGTCTCTCACCTCCGTAACATTGTGCCCAAGGATATATGCCACCCTCGTTTTCATCCCAGTAAAATTCATTTCCCGCAACTAAAGCTTTGAACTTCGGGGAAAGCTCTTCACCGGGCTTTAAACCAAGATCATTCATGGCCTTTGGACTCACCCCCAGAAGTTCGCTCTCCTCCGCCGGCTCAGGTCTGACGAAGGTATATAAAGCACCTTTTACTAACCGTGGGCCGAGTGTCTCACGGGGAGCTCGATGTGACACCTCAGGGGTCTCAAAAGCTGGGTCGGGGGGAAGCTTGGAAGTGAAGACATTGGACTTAGGGAGTTCGGCCAACGAAAGCCCTCCGTTTGCGTCGGAGAGCTGCGACGCCATTTGAGTTAAGCGATTTCGACTGATCCGCGATGGATAGAGGGTACTGCGGGCCAACATAAAACGAGCGCGGAGAAGGCCAGGATGAGCGACAAATAAGCCCATGGAAGACCTAAAACAGTGAGCGAGGGATGTGTCAAATATATACGGACCCTCGACAAGCTACTTAGGCAAATAGGAGGATGGCTTTTACCGGGTTCTATAAGAAGAGTAGCTGTTAAGTTTAGTTTATCAGTTAGTTAACCGACGAGTACTCTCTGTATTAGCAATTGACCCGGGTCAGTTTAAGTAAGCCGGCGAGGCGAGACCTGGGCTATGACATCATTCTCCTCAACCATTTCCGCCTACCGATCCCGCATTTGTCTGCCCCTTGATGGACTACACGCTGGTAACGCAATGTCTACCATTGTAAAATAGAACCTCTTCGTCGGACTATGGTGGGGCAAGGCGGAAGGCTCGGAGATTCAGGACATGCGCAGCCGCAGCGCGGGATGGAGCTGGATGATGGCTTGTGGAGCCGGAGCTGATCCGATCCGGTTCGTAGTACGGAGTATTAATACATCATCCATTCTGCACCCGAGTATAGAACTTCCAAAGGTCTCCTCTGCCTTGCGAAAGAAAAGAAAGAAAGTGGGGTTGGTCGTGTTTACGAACAAGGATATCACCACACCAGTCATACTGAATAGCAACAAAGATGGCCAACACCCTGAAATCTATGCCATCCGTCAGGTTGAACGATGGCACGTGTGTTCCCCAGGTAAGTTGTGGGAGCAGCAGACTCATTTGCAATTTTATCCTTCTGGCAACCAATTCAGTTACCCTTAATAACGGAAGCAGCTTGGATATGGCTGCGGCACAGCTTGGTATAAGAAGGAAGGAGACACTAGTATCAACCGGGAGCTCGTTGAATCCATCAAAGATGCTATTCGACTGGGGTATCTCCACCTTGATGGCGCCGAGACTTACAGAACTGAGCCTGAGCTTGGTCTTGCTATCAAGGAGAGTGGCGTGGAACGAAATAAGCTATTCGTAACCACCAAGGTGAGCGTAAATATCGCAGATATTCCGAGGGCAATCGACGCAAGTCTAGAAAAGCTTCAGCTGGATTACGTTGATCTGTAGGTGATCGGCCCGCCAATATGTTTCTACCGGCTCGAAGAACTTTGGTTTACTGCCAGATGCGAGGACTAACGGGTGTTACATATAGGTATCTAATTCACTCGCCTTTTTTCGCCAGCTCAGATAGCGACCTTCAAACAGCCTGGGCTGCTATGGAGCAGGTGAAGGCCGCTGGAAAGGCACGGTCAATCGGCGTGTCTAACTTCCTGCAAAGCCATTTGGAGGCTATTTTGGAGACAGCCACAGTTCCGCCATCCATCAACCAGATTGAATTCCACCCCTATCTACAGCATGGCAATCTACTCGACTTTCATAAGAGCCAAGGCATCCAAACAGCCAGCTATGGGCCTTTGACTCCTATCATCCGATCAAAGGGAGGGCCAGTGGATGACCTGCTGCCACATCTGGCTAAAAAATATGCTGTCAGTGAAGGGGAGATCCTCCTGAGATGGTCCATAGACCGTGGCTGTATAACAATCACGACTAGTAGCAAAGAATCCCGCTTAAGCAGCTACTTGCGCGCCTTAACCTTTCAGTTGACTCCTAGGGAGATTGATGACATCTCCGCTGCGGGGCAGCAGAAGCATTTCAGGGCATTCTGGCAGGGAAAGTTCGCGTCAGAAGATCGTTCGTGAAAAGGATTGGTCGTATTTGTATACAGTGTCAACTCAAGCCTGTTCTGAGATTGTTGGATGAATTTAGATTCAAGCCTGGTGATTTCTAAGAACCCGTCAAGCCAATGGTATTTGAGCGCATTGCCTCTAATGCGGATTTACCGGTGACAACCAACTACTAGGACATCCAGACCTGAGTCTTCCGTTTGCCACTGCATACAGATAGGAACAAAAAGATCGGGGGCCATGGAGCATTGCAAGCGGTACGTAGTCGGAGAAGACTGGTTGAGAAGTAAGAGCTTCAATCTTCGAAGTATGGTACGGAGTAAGGTGCCTAGTAGATAAGCGGAGGAGACCCGCTCTAGACTAATCATAAGCAAATCAATTACTGCCAAGCGTTTCCGCTTCGACCGCCAGCCAGCATCCCCAGTCGCGACTAAGCCCCCCCAACCCACCCTCATTGTCGGACGGAAAGGCGATCCCATCTCCAGAGGAAGCTCCTCGGCGCTCTCCTTCCTTGTCGTCTATTCCTTGCTGTTACGCCCACATCAAAACTAGCGAGCCAGAGGCTCCCGTCCTCTATCCTTATGGCCTCGAGAGTCTCATTCTAGCTCCGGCATACATTGGCTGTTTGTCGACGCTACTTCTGTACGACAGGTCGGGGCTGGTTTCTTATCGCGTTCCCCATTCCAGCCAATTTTGTGCAGTTTTTCCCGCCAGCTGAATCTAGACCGGCTGGCTGTGGGTGAATTTATTCGGATCCAAAGCGCTTCTGTTGTTGAACGCTCGTTTATTTCGGTCTCTCTCTTAGCGTCACAGGTCGCAGTTTTGGGGAGGGCAGTCGGCAAAGGCCAACGAGGAGCTCAGTCCGCTCGGTATCCAGATTCCGACACGGGATAGAGGGAAAGGGGAAGACTCAATAAATAATACGAAGGCGCGCTGGCAGTTCTTGAAAGGTGACTTTTCACAAGGTCACACTACGTGGTCCCTGAACCTGTTCCTGGGAAGTGCGATGTTCGATAGTGGCGGCAATTGAACTCCAATTCGCGTAGCCACATGATACTGGGAGCTAACGCCATTCAGGGAGGTCAAAAGAGAAGGAAGGAATACTTGGTATCGGTTCATGGTCAGTCGAAAAGAGCTTGCTCGCCGTCAGCCACGTAGGCTTTTGATCAACGGACTGCAATGTCGGGGGACCAGCCCTATCGCTCCGCGGATGATGAAATAAAAGATCCCAAGTTCATTAACGAACAGACACATAACTCCGGTCAATCTTCAATCGACCAACGATTGAAGCGGCTTAGGGAAGAGATTCTTCCGTTCTACCCCTTCCTGCTCACTGTTCCCACTGATGTGCCTTTCCGCCTGGGGAGTCGCTTTGTCAACAACTGGGCTGTGGGTAATGACGGGCCGTTTACACCGGAGGAGCAACAACTACAATATATGACATTCCTTACACATCACGAAGGAGATTCCTTGCTAGTGGCTGTGGGTGACTGGTCTGACGCGACAGGAAACGTCATGTCCGATCAGCGTTCCGGAGGCCAGAGTGCTGCAAGCACACCATCCATCAACTCGGTGAAGAAAAAGATAAGTTTGAACGACTACAAGAACAGAAGGAAGAGTGGCGCCTCCGCTTCCCCTGTCGGCCCTGAAGTCAGTAAGCAAAGCACCTCAGTCCTTGATACCCCCGATGCAAGTCAGCGAGCTGCTAGGGCTAGCCTTCCTAGCAATGACTCGCAAAAGCCCGTGGGAAAAGCTCCCGTCCAATCGCGAGCTTCGTCTAACCCCGGGGGCATCGAGCGCAAGCGCCCGTTTGTCGATGGCACCACCGATTCTTCGAGGTCACAGCATAAGGTCGCGGCCCCCAAAAAGCCGAGGATATCTCCGAGTCCTGCAAAGACCGACCGGCTGAAGGGTAACGGCTTGCCTGCTCTCCTGTCACCGACCCTTCCCCCTACTTCAAGCAGTCCAAGACTGCCTCGGCTTCTGTCTCCTACTCTTCCGCCTGATATTGAGAAGGAATTAGCTGGGCTTGGAGAAGGCCTCCTGGGCCTAGTATCATCACAAAGCGACGGCGCTTCGAATAATGATTTGTCATCGGGATCAAAAATTCAGAAGGCCAAATCTGCCGTTCACGCTCCGTCACAGCCAGACTCGGCACACTCTTCGGGCTTGCATAGCAAGCAATTTTATCATGGAAATGACAAACGACGGCCCTCAAGCACGGATGTCTCAACTTTGGACAGTTCTCTGGCCTCCAAAGGTAATCCAAAGAACCATGCCGGAAATATGATGTCAAGATCAATCGGCTCGCCACCGGTTCTACAGGATACCTCGGCTAGAATGCAGTTGGTCGTGAAATTGAAATATGGAAGATCAAACCGGAAGCGGATCGAGGCTCTCCTGAAATTTTCTGGCAAAAAGAAACCGGCCCCGCCGGGGTCACCTGTGAAGAGTGCGCTAGACATTGAGCCCTCTCAGACTCAAAAAGCCAGGCAGGTGGCCGCGAAGGCTCCAGCGTCGGAACATCCCGATCACAACAAGCCACAACGGTTGGAAGGAAAAGGGAAGCATATGGGCACAATTAACGTCTCTCGGGAGCACTCAAAAGTCCCTGAAAAGCCTCAAACGCCTATGTCTTTCTCCTCAAATCTAGCTGTGAATCCTCCAGACAGATCGAAAGCTAGTTCAACGACGCCGGTAAAAGACCCTAAGTCTTCTGCCAGCCGGTTTGAATCATTCAGCGGCAATGACGGAAAGCCGTCTTCTCATCCAGCCGTCAAGCGCCCCGGTAATTCGGCCACTCCTACAAAACTCGCATCTCCGCAATCGAGCAATACGGCATCACGTCAATGCGACCGTCGAGCTTGGAAAGATGAGTATCAGAAATATTCAAATTTGGGACGTGATTTAAAGCATGCTGCGGAGCGACACACAGCCAAAGATCACGTAACTACCGTTGATGAAAAACTCGCGGCCGCTACAGCAATTGAGGCTATTCTTTGCTTCATCGTGGCATTTGTTGCCGATGATCAGTCCAAAGCGCTATCCCGGCAAACTGCAGATTCGTCTTCCTGGCTATCTATCCTCGCATATTGGCGTGTTGTAAAAAAGAATAGCACTCCCTATCCGCGCCTGCATAGCCTCTGCCTCATACTTGGTGCTGTCTCTTATGATGCCATTCACGCACTTGATCTTGAGCGACTTGCCGCCACACCTTTACCTGGGGAGAACACGCCAGCCCCCACTCCAGGTAGCGATGAAAACGCTGCTGCATCGGAAGACCATAAGAAGAGCCGGAAAGAGTTTGTGGAGCTGAAGAATAGACCGCACGAGTGCTATAGAGAATCCCAGAAGTTATGGCTCGAAGGCTCACGCGGTCTCTGCGAAGATGTGCTTTCGCGTGAGTTTCCAAGTACCTGGTCTAAACGATCCAAGAATTTCTCAGATTTGGGAAGGCAACGCTTGAGAGCTGGCGACTATTCTGGCGAATTTTTTTTGCCAGTTGGACGGACCAACGCCCCCCTAGACGTAGTCCGGTTCAGTCACGCATTTCTGAGTGAGTGGTGCGCCAAGGAAGGTGTGGGATGGAACAGCCGACTCAAGCTGTAAATGTGACTAGTTCATCCAGGCGTTCTGCTATGTCGTTCGTGTCACAATCTGCGGTCCATTTCAATGGCTTTCAGTTGGCGTTTGTGGCAGCAGGCGTGTACAGGGAATATATTTTGCCTGCTGTTATTGTTACATGATACCACGGGTTGTATGTGCTTATGCTTAAGAGGAGGCAAACATTCATCTTTTATTTATCTGCAACGTAGGTCTGGGAGATACGTTGGGGGTGCAAGAATTTTCAATCGACTACGTGCTATATCATTTAGCGTACATCCATGGGATTGGAGCTTAGAATTTGAGACCCGGGCACTGGGGTCTGTAGGGTAATGCGCCTGTACACTTAGTAGCCACGTCTGGAAAGCGAACCTAACTACGCTACTACGCTAGTGGTAGTCATCTTGAAATTTTATCTTTTCTTATTATTTTCTATTTAATGATTTATTCTCTTCCGGGAAAAAAGTACAACCAGGCGAATTAATACGCTCCGAGGTGCCTTACGCCAAAGTGGCAAAGAGTCAAATAAGATGATATAGGCTCTAATAACGATCTAGATATGATACCTGGCATAAGTCGTTCATTTAACAGCAGATGTCTCCCGCAGACATGGTGATAAAAGAATAAACACAATCGCTAAGCCGAAGCCTCTCAACACCACCCCCCCCCGGAAGCGCAATACCGCCATCGCCAGATATTCGAAAATCCCATCGAGCTCAGGATTGACAGTGCGATGATTACTAAGCGGTAGATGTCCTCTCAAAGATAATCTGACAACCCTTTCATGGTCGCACAGGTATACCTACCAAGTGATAGCTCATGGATCCTCAAAGCGCGTATTCCTGGAAACAGACCCAGGCTCTTGGCCGAAGAGCCAGCCAGCTTCTCGGCAGTACCTTGCTTCCCGGCCGTAGGCTCCAACTTCGCTACTCCAACAAATGATTGATGCATCGACAGTATCTGCAATTACACCTTCAATTGCTCCCAGCACACTCCAACCGATCGTCCCAGCAATGATCCCGACCATGTAGGCATACATGCTTCCGCGGATTGAACCGTTGGTCCCCATCACACTTAGGCTCCGAGCAGTGCTCACCCAGCCACCAAACCCAAGCGCAAGAGACATCATGAGACGGGCCGCATGCAGGATGAGCTTGGAAAGTCGATAAGGGAGAAGAGTTGCAGAATGTCCACGAGACCAAGAGAACGACCGTGGGTGTAGAGAAGTCGTCGCTATGGAGGGCGTCAGGTTTGTCATCTGCACCAGACCACGAGCGGACACTGTAAGCGGCTGGGAATGAATGGAAGCATATGTGAGGGTTAGAGGGTCCGTGAGGGCAGTTATAGGAGTTGGGACAAAGGAATAGGCGCAGAAACTCAAAAGTGACGCGATACGACCGGGAAGCAACAAAAGCGGGACGCGGATCATTAGAGCCAGGAGGCTCGATAGGCAAATTGTACCGAAAAGGGTTGTAGCGGAGTGCAGAGTTGCGGCTTGGACTATTTGCCTGGAGGTCGGCGCTGGCGTCGTAAAGCGATGAAAATACCATTGACTCACCGCGGCAGCTGTGACTGTACGTCGAATACCAGCGATGACTCCCAGTGACCATGCGTAAACGAGCACATAGTAGATTCCTAAGCACCAGCTGCTTGAATCGACAACAAAAAGGCTGGACCGAGAAATATGACCTTCCAAAAACACTCGCGTAAACATGAGCATCCATAACCAGGTCCATAAGACAATGAGAATGAGGGCACCGAGCCCCAAAGCTAGAAGCTCTGGATTCACGGCGAGGATGCGGCATGCAAACTCAAGTATGTCGACAGCCCTTCCTATAGCGCGGCGGCCTCGAACGACGTTGTAAATCCATGCGCTAGCCAAAATAAAGGGAATAATAGACCCGCATCTCATGACTTTGTCCTGAACACTTGATCCGTGCCAGACACCCCCAAAGCTCGAGATAAAGGGGTAGAGAAAGAAGGAATACAGTATTATGGGAACGGCGACGAGGATAGCGTAAACCAACGGACGTACATAGGAGCGTAATAGTGCCAGCCAAAGCAGAGATATAGATATCGACACGATGGTATAGGTACCCAGCAGGTAGAATGAACTGTGGATGGTCAAGTAGACAGTGTCACCCCATTTCGACTTGTCACCGGAAGGAGGTGAAGTGTCAAGGTAGATAAGAAATGACGTAGCGAAGAGAGAGGCCACGGATATTAGAAACAAGTGACCCCAAAAGCCATCATGGGCTGGAGAGCTAGCGCCTACCGGTGGGGTCGACGTTCGATATGGCCGTGACGTGCCTGGCGGCTGGGATGTTTCTGGCACTACTGCGTTATCTGAGTCTATAGGAAGGAGAACTGAGTCTAGTCCGAGATTGCCCGTTCGTGACTGTGGCTGCTCTCGAAACCGTTGAACGGAAGGCGGTTTATCATCACCAAATCCGGGAGAGTCAGCTCGGTCGCGGCCAACATCGGATGCCAGTGTATCTTCCAGGTGAACGTCAACTAATTTCCCCCTGAGCCTGCTTCTACTTCGCTCTGTGTGAATAGACTCCTCCGTTCCGTTTGGCTCCCCGTCGTACTCAACACGCGAATCTTGCGCTCTGTCACTAGTTTCGGCGTCGCGCCAGGAGCTCCAAATGCCCTTCCCCCTAGTATAAGGGGGCTGTTGTTCCTTCGAGCTAGCAGATTCGTTATCGTCGCCAATTTCTGAAGACTCCCTAAGGTAGCTGCTCCCAAATTGGCGCCGAGATTTTTGCAAGGCATAGAAGTCAGCAATCTCTCGCTCATGCTCAACCTCATCATCCTCCTCTCGGAATTCATCAGTAGCGCTGTAGAAGAGAGGCGCAGGTTGAGACACGACCCTTGAACCAAACGGGAAGCCTGATAGTTGAGAACCGGCAGGTTGGTATGGGTCGGCCGCATTCCTGTGGAAGAAAGAGCGCGAAGAGGGCAAAAGAGAATTTCGAGGTTGTTGCAAGAGACGTTCATGCCCCTTTCTTCGGGGGTCTTCTGGATGGTTCACGACCCGTGACTGGGACTGTGCGAGAAAACGGGAGGCATCTGGGCAGGGAGTGAGCGATGAGGAGCACGGTATATGATGTATAAGAGACGGAATAGTAGAGGGTATTCATACATTCGGAGAACATGTCGGACCTGGTTCTCTATCTTTGTTTTCGTCTTCTTGACACCTTGACCCTTAACCAATGAGCCGCTAAACCTTCTTATATTCAAATAACTGATTGTCCAGATTATAGCAGACGAAGCGGTGTGAGCGGTATGAACCCGATGCAGTTGAAATTCAGTGGGAATCGAAGGACTACATAGCAAAGAAGCCAGATGGGACAGAGCTATCCATCAAATAGGAAAGAGATGACGGATTGGGGTATAAACTGCAGAAAGAGTTCAGACAGGCAGAAAGCGTATGAAGGTAGCAGTAGTTTTCCCTTGCGATCAGTAGGTGAGGTTGCAAGCGTCATCAGGCAAGGTCATGGTGATAGATGACTCAGCATCCATGCCATTCGTCTGATCGGTTTAACTTGCTTGGACTGCAGAATGCGCCCAGTAAGTACAAATGTTCTCGGTGTGCAGAGCAGGAAACTGGAGCACTTCCGACCATACCGGAAAGAAAGGTAAAAAAAAAAACAAGGGGGTTGCGGTGGAATTTTCCTTGCAGTCAATATATGTGAGGCTTGAACAAGGTAGATAACAGTAGTAGTTTGGGGAACTACTACTAGAGGGGACTAAACTATCGCAGCTCCTCCCGTCCTTAACCAGTGGATAACTAGTCAGAAAGACCATCATTACATAACAGCTACTTGCTCTGTACCCAGCATTCCTCGGTAGCTCCACTATAGCTTGGTTGGTCATCTACTGGCTACTCCAGACTGGTTCACTACTTATCTTATCCCGCACTCTCTAGTAGGTTGAAATCCAGCGTTATACCCGACTGAGTTTAGTAAGGCTGAACGTAAAAAGAGAATCCCTTCCCGTGCTGAGGACGAAGAAGTTCACAAAGTACTACTACTTAGCATCATTAATTATCATACGATTATCTCCACATAGGCCGACTGACACCAGGTTGAGCCAACCTTTCCGTTTCCCAAGGCGAGTATCCGTTTTATTTGGTCGCCATCTTCCATCAGTTGATTTTATGGGAGCATGACTCCTACAGACCTTTAAAGTCCACGGGCATTGATCGATCGAAAGAAAAATTAATTCACCTAAAGTCTCGAGTGCCGGCATAAGCGACATTCCTCTGCTGTATCCATGTCACAGCCATGGGATTATATTGCTAAACTTGTTTGCATCGGGGACTCGGGAACTGGGAAGTCTAGTGTGGGTACACTCACGCTTGACAGACCATCATACCGCTGACACACGGCCGCGACTTTCTAGTTGACGATCCGACTCTGCGAAGGGCGCTTTTCGTCCTCCCATGATGTTACAATCGGTGTCGAGTTCGGTTCACGGATTGTTCCGGTGGGCCCGCCGGCTTCAAAGGCCTTGGGAGGCGAGTTCGACGATTCTATCCGCAATCGTGCCCCTTCACTCACATCTTCGCCCTCATTGCCCGCTACGGCTACAGCCAGCGAATCAGTCGCTTCTGGACTGCCCAGTCCTCCACGTAGGGTACAGGAGCTCCAGAAAAGAATGAAGTTGTCGCTATGGGACACCGCTGGCCAAGAAACGTACAAATCTATTACCCGCTCTTATTTCCGTGGTGCTTCGGGTGCCCTACTGGTCTTCGATATCACTAGACCTTCTACATTTGTATCGTGCACACAGTGGCTCCATGATCTGCGCCAAATTGCGGAAGATGGCATTGTAATTGTTCTGGTCGGCAACAAGAGCGATCTTGCCGCTGACGAGTCGAGATCGCATCAGACAGTCACTAGGCAAGAAGCGGAGGAGTGGTGCCGTTTGAATAACATCACACGGTATGTTGAGACAAGCGCGAAATCCGGAGAGAACGTGGAGCGTGCGTTTCTTGAGGTAGCCGAGATGATATACCGCAACATCGAAGCTGGCAAATATGACCTCTACGACCGTCGAAGTGGTGTGAAGGGCTATGGGGCTACTGGTGGATCAAACTCAGGTATCCCAAATACTGTCACTTTAGGCTTGGATGATGCCATGCGCAAGGGTGGAAGTGGCCTGGCAGGAGGCTGTTGTTGATGGATACAGGATATTATACCTTATATCGAGCTTGTTGTTCAAAGTTGTCACGGGACTATATCTTGTGCACACACGTAACGGTCCTTTATAGTCGCCCTTGGAGAAGTATAGTTGTCTAGGAATATAGAATAGGCTCAGATTTCGCCCAGTAATCTCTGTGACCTTAGTTTATATACATCTCGAGCCAATGAGGATCGAGGTAATTGGTACAGAAGAGCGAAGCAATGTACATTGACTGCTACAAAATAACAGAGGCGTGGGGCACATATACCAAAACCTGAAACACGGCCAATCTAAATGTCTTACAGCTGACTAGAGTATATATAGTCCACGAGCCAACAATAGCAGTGACAAGTATGGTATTGCATATAAGGTACAGCGATGACGAGAAGCGGTATATGTAAACAGGTGTTGACGATAAGGGTGGCGATTACGGTGGTGATGAGATGGAACGGCTCAATTGCCAATCCGCCAGCCACTGAACCAGTTCAAATGAGACCACTGCTGGCTGGGGCCTTCAATACCAAACACAATAGCCCGGAAGTATGCAAACAAGCCAACGATCGCGCAGTAAAGCAAGGTATAGATCGCCCAACGTAGCTTGTTGCTCATCTGCTGTGTGAACCAGTCAACGCAGAATCCGAATGTGAGTATGGCATAGTAGAGTGCCGGATAGTAATGATGAACGTAAGTCACTCGTGCCATGACCGCAAAAGGTAGATAATGCAACACCCACCCAATGACAGGGTATAGACCGGAATAGTGGATGTGGTCAATATCCGCTTGGGTAAGTTCAGTATATCCTCGCTGCCAACGCACGAGATACCAAAGAACCAGGAGGGCAAATATTCCAAGACTTAGAGTACTCCCCCAATATACGAAAGGGTTTCCGAGAAGGTAGTACTTGATGGTGTTGTCATCCCAGGAGCACATACGAAGGCCCACATTGAGTATAGGCCATTGCCAAAACTTAGAGGCGAGGTCATCTTGCTTGTCCGGATCAGGGACAAGAGCATTGTTGGACGTCATCATAGCGACATTCAGATGGATAAAATCCTTCCAGAACGGAGACTTGTAAGATCCGGGATCACCTGGTGGAACTGGGTAACAAAATCAATATCCGATCGCCACAATCTGGAAGGAATAGACCAGGAATAGGGATGAACTTACGCCTCTCGTTGTAGTGTGACTCGACATTCCAATGAGTATAGACATCACTGGGCTTATTCTCCTTCACGCATGTGGTCTCAATCTGTTTGAAGCCCCATTGGGGCAGGTTTACATTTCCTGCACGCAAGTAACAGCCCAGGACAGGATGTCTCAGGCGAAATGCCGTAGTAAGAGTTCGAATCCTGCTCCTGTCCCTGGATGCAACATCATCGACGACTTCAACCGCCCAATGATCTTTGTCATCGCCAATGGTAATGTTGCCATAACAGGAGACTTCAAATTGGCTCTTAGTAACCGGTGCAGATATAGCATGCGAATGTAGATTTCGACCCGTCTGCCCATGGATTAGACGGATGATGTCTCCGTCACCAACGAATCTCAAGGAGCCCTCGGGGTCATAGTCCGGCTCATACCTATTGGGGTAGATGAACCAGTCGTTGTTGGAGTCCTTGTGATGATAGCACGTCACCTGCTGTTGTGTTGACCCTTCAGGATACGTTTGGATATGCGAATGGAGAAGTCCACCACCATACCCCATGTTTTTCAGAGTCACCCTCGATCCCAGTGCTATCTCAAGAGGACTATCCTTCCCGACCTCGGTGCCCTTCAAGTTTGCCTGGAAAAGTGAGCTCATCTGGGCATCTCCTGGACCACTATTCTCGAGAACCCAGAAATGAACATAGAAAGACAGAATGTAGACAATGCAGGGCACGATAATGAGGCCCACTATGCGAGCAACTAGATGTTTCGCTACCACAACCTGCCGAGCATTAACCACCGAGCTGAAGACGTTTACATTCCAGTAAGTCACTTACCTCAGGCATTTTAAGGTCGCCAAACTTGTTCCATAGATCTTCAACTGTATAAAGGCCCACAATAGCGGTGCAGAAGAAACCGACCCATTTGACACTGCAGACACAGCCAATGCTCACGCCGGTGAGAAAGAGCCACGCAAACCATTCTGCCGAAAAACTAGCTTTCTGCAGTCGATGAAATTTGGCCCAACATAATGTGGTTGTAAACGTGAAGCAAAGTAGCATGGAATCAAGGAGGATGAATCTCGAGATGGTGGCATACGAGTTTTCGAATAGCACCATCAGACTGATAAGCCAGACAGTAGCCTTGCGAAAACCCAGCTCCCGTGCGGTATAGTAAGCAAGCGGGACACATACCGCTCCGAAAGCCGCATTGAAAACACGCATGAACGTATAGTTGACGTCTTCGGGATACTTCTCACCGGATTTGAATTCGAACGAGCCATTATAACCAGCAAGAAATCCCGACAAGCCAACTAGCATCTTCCCCAGAGGCGGGTGTACATCAAAATAAAATTCGCGCTTCAGATAGTGTGAGCCAAATTTTCCAAAGCTGCATATTATTATCAGGACAAGACGTTAGCACTCTATACTGGCAAAAAGAAAGATTAAGATAGAGAGGTTTTTGGTCTTACTGTGCCTCATCCCATGTCACGATATCTGAACGACCAATTTGATACATTCGAGTGAAAATTGCCAGAGCAGTCAGAAAGAGAGGCGCAAATATAGGCTCCCAGCTGGCCAGCGCAGAACGAAACGAGGAGGGCTAAGATACGCGTCAATATTAACGGCTATCAGGTGCAGTAAAGCTTTATGAAGCTTCGGTCTAAGGCGAGCATCATACCTCTTGCTTCGATTTCTTGGCATCATATGCATCATGATCAGGAGCACGGCTGGGCTCCTGCGTAAGAGGGGCAGTTCTGCGCCGCACTTCAGAGGAGAGATCAACCCCAGAGCTTGACGCCTGGTTTACTCCCGCCATAATTGCGGTATAATGGGCAGCTAAACAAATGCGGGGACAGGTAGTGGCGAAAGAGAAAGCAAGTAGAGAGTATCAGACTGCCACAGGAAGCTGGTTGAATGTAGAGCAGCTCGCTGGGATTGACTTCAGGTGTGAGTTGCAAACATTTCTTATGAGAAAATCACAATGATTGGTCTAGCGTGCAGGACTCCAGCTTTTGTTGAGAGTCTGGAGAGAAGAAAGAAGAAAAAAGAGAGGGGCCGATGAGAAGGTACCTTGAGAACACAAGGCAAAAGTATGGAGGGGAAATCAGGATAGATTGAGCAGACACCGCTTAACCAGGGTCAAATGGGTAAAGTAAGGTAAAGAATGGAAGGTTTGTTAAATTGATAAAGGCAATCTGAAAATTTGAGGCAATGAAAGGGAAGAATAGAAAGATCGGAAGCAAAAGAAAAGGGGTCGAATGTTGAGGGTGGGAAAGAAAGTCAGCCTCTCGAAGGGTTCCCTACTCAGAATGTAAGACGGAGTGGAAGCGCAAATGGCGAGTTGGCCTGGAGATAACACGGAAAGCTCGGGCGCGTGGCCTGAAAGCTCCGTTCCGCCTGGGCCACTTCTGAAACCTCGACTGCATCCTCCGTCTTGTTCGTCGGCAATGACGGCGAATTACTGAGAGAGGTATAGCGTGTCTAATGGGGGCAGGCATGTATGTCACTGCCATTTGTGGCATCATATATGTGTATGACCTCTACAATGGAAACTGTACTGACTGTTCAAAGGGTGGTCAACCTTCCCATCCTTGGACAGAAATTTGGTCCCAGATGCTTCGAAGTGGCCTTACTGTTCAACTGGTTCTCCAATTTTCCCCATACTTAACTAGCCGGGCTTGATTACTGTCATGATTCATCACCGTCGTGCCTCACTGTCGCGGATTAAAGATATTAAAGAAATGCGACCAAAAAAAAAAAAAAAAAAAAAAAGAGAGATTGCCGTGGGTTGGCGATTCCAGCTTTTGCTGCTCTCCTTAGATTCAAACTGAACTGAGTATCACCAGTAGAACAGGCATCTGATAGTCTATTAACGAAAAGTACTTATCAGGCAGGTACCATGGAGTCGATGAAGTTTGCCTTTTACGGTATTTTGCGAAACTTCACGGAGACGAAAGCCAATATGTCGAATCGAATGCAATCATGCAACGCACAAGTTTTGAATGGGAACATTCTTGTGGAGTCAGCGTATCCTACCTCACCGGCTGTTGGTTAGACATTCCATGTTCGAATGTATAAGGTTCTCCACCTCTATTCAGGGAGGAGGAGGAGGAGGAAGGCGGTGTGATCTGCCTGCTGATTTAGCTTCAGGGCATGAGGAGCCACGGACAATTCGCAGATGGTTCGGGGTATAGATTGATAATGAATGAATCTACGCTGGCTGTGTGTACGCAACGAGGGTCGTAAACCCGAAACTAGACGAATAACGTCTACGCTATCACTATGACAGGCAGGGTGCTTTGTTTGACATAGGGACACAAGTGCGTGCCATGGTAAGCTTCCCAAGCTTCTCATGTATCTAGGTCGGCATAAGACGTGCGAAATAATTTTCTTTCCTTTTTCGATAACCTCGTTGGTACTATGATAAGCAAGGGGACCAGAAATTATTTTTCTCTGATCGTTTATGACCACCCTTCCACATCGATGGATTGTGGCAGCATAATATGCAAGTCAGAGAAATACCTCTGAGCCTGAAAGGCCCTTGATAACACTGAGTCTTCGAGATGAAAGTTGCACGCGGATTCTCATTTTTGAAGTCACGGAGTAGGATATCGCGCGATATGTGCCTCACGCTTCAAACATTTCACAAACCGTCATGCTTTAAAACCTATTCTGGGGCATGGTATACGTCTCGGTATATATTTACATGCATACATGTAGATGATGCCAGAAAGAGAAAACGGTGCAGTAAATCGAAATAGAGCCTCGACAAGATCAGAATATGCGAGACCAGGGTCGAGAATATCCTAGTGTCAGTCCATGAGAAAAGGAAAAGAATACAGTTAAGTCGGTGTACATAAGGATGAAAAGAGAAAACAAGAGTGAAAGAGGTAGGTACAGCAACAGGATGTTTATATGTCTGTATCTGTTACATGAGACTGGACCATACGCGGTGGCCCTACTCATTCTCCTCCTGCCCAAGACGTCTATACTGACCGGCCTGTCCTGTTGATTCCGATCCTTTGTGTCGGGTAATCATATTTGAAATCCAGCCTCCAAAGCCCTCTGGTCGACTACTAGTGTCTTCCCGGAAGCCTGTCCTGCCAGGCTTGCTACCGGTACTAGAACTTACATTCGGTGGATCAATGTCCAAGCCAGGAATGGCGCTGTCTGCCCCCAGACGGCCATACTGGCGTCTGATGTCAAGCGAAGGTACAGGAGAGCCTGCACTCATGAGAGAGCCACGTTCTCCCTGAGTTGCTGGTGTTGGCATGGCAGTAGTTGCATCCCCAAACAGCAAATTCATGTCTTCCAAGCGGACACCACTCGTTTCCGGATATAAAAAGTAAACTGTAGTAATGTATTAGACTTTTGGTTAATGATGGAAAAATCGACATGGCGCTTACCCAGGACAAAGCTGCAGGCACAGAAAAACGCATGCACCAGGTACAAGCGCCACTTGATAGCAGCTTGTAAAACAGGCGTGACCTCTCCGACAAGCCAATTAAAAGCCCAATTAGTGGCTGTACTAAGACTTGCGCCTTTTGCACGAATGCTCAATGGGAGAATTTCCGGGGGGTAGAGCCATGGTATGGGTCCCCATGATGCACCAAAAGCAGCATTGTAAATCATGACAAAGATGACAGTGAGAGTAGGTGTTGCCACGACGTCGATATATATGAAATAGGAAATCAGGGAGAGTGAAACAATCATTGCCACCGCTCCAGAAAGAAGGATGGGGCGCCTCCCCCAGCGATCCACCAGATACCATGGAGGTACTGTAGAGGCCAGATACGAGATTGCGTTGATCCCAGTCATTAGGATAGCGTCACGGCCAGCCCAACCTGCTGATTCGAATACAAGCGGGGCATAATACGAGATGACGTTGATACCGTTGAGCTGAGCTAAGGCCTGTGCCGACATCGCTATCAAGACCCTTTTGTAGTAACGCCTGAACATATCAGCGTAAGATCTTTCGCCTTCTTGCCTTTGCAAAAGAACGTTCATCTTGATCTCTCTATACTCTTGTCTGGCTTTGTCACTGTGCAAATCTCCACTTCCATATAGATTTGCAATGACAACCATACCCTCTTCATCGTGGTCATTGTCCAACAGCCACCTGGTCTTGCATTAGCATGGTGAAAAGCTAAGTTTTCTCCTGCATCACGCATGGACTCACCTTGGCGACTCGCAAATGATGAGGCTACCCACACCAAGAAGAGCACCCATGACGCACTGGAACAATAATGGTAGGCGCCACGAGTAATTACTTTCTATAAAGCTACAGAAATAATCCACCCAGACGCTGGCTGCGTATCCGGAGATGTTCCCTGTAAACTCGATACATGCCAGTTTCCCTCGGTTGTGGGGAGGCTTAGAGAACATTAGCAAATCAACCGAAGCATCATGCAACAAGGGTGATTGTGAATACCGATATTTCAGACTGGTAGACAGGTACAATTGTCGATAAGGCCCCAACGCCCAAACCTGCGACGATTCGACCGGCCATCATCATAGGCAACCCGGTAGCAAAGGCCTGCAATGCACCGCCAATAAAGAATACTATGGAGCCATACAGGATCGTTTTGCGGCGTCCGATTAAGTCGCCGAGTCGACCCACAAGTAAAGAAGATATGAAAGCCCCTACTTCGAGGATCGCAACCACCGTACCTATTGCAGCTCGCGAGGGTTGATTGAAGTAATCCTTGAAATACCAGCCTCTGATCGTGTGTCAGCAAAGCCCTCCATTCCGTTGAAGAAAGAGAAGACGGACGTTATGATCCCAGACATAACACCTTGGTCATAGCCAAAAAGGAAGACGCCCAAGGATACGAAAACACTCGTAAAGTACCTACATAGCTGGTCAGCAGAGCTAGTAGGTAGCATTTGTCGATGACGAAACCTCTTACAGTAATGGCTTCCCAACCAAGCCATGCAAGTGTGCGCTTTGTCGATTATTGGGTGACATTATGACAGCTAAGAGGCGCTCTGCCCGAGGAATCTTCCGGGGTGGAGGGCAGGGTATTTCAATCTTCTCGACGTCGTCTTCGCCGATAACAAGCTGGCTGGGGTAATGGACACGATTCTGTTTCTCGGTCCGTACACTGGATTCCACCCGACCAGAGCTTTCACGATCTTCAGAGCTTCTGAGTGGGATGCGAAGATAATCTTCGGCATTAGCAAGCTGTTCCGTCAGATCTCCACTGTCAGTCCAGGTAAAATGCTCAGACCCAGTGGAGCGAGTCGCTATAGAGGAAGAGCGTCGACTGCTCCTCCCACTAGCAGGTTCTACTACTTTAGCGGGTTGAGGGACAGAGGACCTTGAACTTGAAGGAAGAGTTTGCAAGGGTATGCCAGAGGAAGTATGGGTCGGGGTCGTTGTGAGAGGAATGTTGGCGGTTGTAATGGGCTGGGATTTACAGCCCCCCTTTCTTGGTTGAATATTAGCTTTTTTCTTTCTGTCACCACTCTTTCACGCGACCAGAATATAAGATCGCTGCGAGTAAAAATCAAGGAGGGCTGGTAATTTTCGTAACGCTCCGCAACAATCCGAATTGTGAGTTTTCATCAAAGCGGCATGTAAAGACAACTGCTAATCTATTTGAAAGGGATGGATCAGAAGGACAGCGGTGCAGAGTAATCGCTGCAATAGGATGGAAGACCACGCGCCAAAGCGGAGACAAGCGAGTGAGGTGAACCAACTGTTCACAAGGATACCGAAAGGGTGTAGAAAGCGGTGATGACAATCCTTTGGGGGGTTTGCTCACGAGACAGGCAATACTTGGCAGATCAACAGCGCAGGATGACGGTGCCCGGAGGTCCAACAGCCTAAAAATGATCAGGTGAGAAACTTAAGAGGGGAGAAAGGAAAGCAGATGAGGTAAGGCTGAATGGCATATGTTTGGCAATCAGTCCAGAGGTAACCTTTGGCTTGTGTACATAAAATCGTCCCAAGGTTGCTTGCTGGGTTTCCCAGGGGGACTAGCCATGATTTAGGGAGGCAGCTGTCAAGCCATCGATGTGACTACCGTTACGTACCTTGATGGGGTTCTCGGAGACCCCGCAAACACTGACGCTAAGTGGGTACGAGATTCTGCCCAGTAAACTACGTAGTATTTTAGTGTACCAACCATGTTACCGGCAGTGCCCATCAGCGATTCCATCTGTGGCGGTGCGATCAACGAGGGTACCCTTCCAGTACGTGCCTAATGATATTTAGGAAGATCAAGAAGACTTAATATGAGGCGCGGTATTATATGATTCTCACGTACAAGGGTCGCTTTTCATTTCTTACTATATATATATAACATCTCATTTGGTGGTATTGTTTTAACAATACTGTCATGCAAGGCATATCTTTGGGTGGATCCCTTAGAGCCTAGATTATGTGAAAAGAGCCCATATAGACCCAGGAATCAGTATCGCATCATCGATCTCTGTATTATACACTCCTATATATAGACCTGTAATTGTAGGCTTGTGGTGTCTCGGCTAATTACTCGTGATACAATGAAATGCTTCAAAAGGAGTGACGCAAAGCTGGCTGGTCATTGCGGCTATCGCCTGGAGCACACAAGTAGACAAGACTCCTTGTATGTGTTGGCAGAAAATTATGATTATTTTGTAGGACATCGTTGGTTAAAGAACATTGTTGTTTATCGCCTGTTTTGATTCTAGTAGATAGTAATCATGCACCGGTAGCCCCTTTGCTACTCGTCGTTACTATGTATACCTAGCTTTCATGGACCACGAGCGACAATGAACGTTTATCATCTTGACACTTTCTATTCGAAATCAACTTAGCGGTTATACCGAACACACTACACATCGTTTCTCGATAGCCAATGGCTTTTTCTTCCCCCTGGGGGAAGCGCAATGATTAAACCAGCATATTTATCATGTCAAAAGAATGTCATAGCCATCTTTCTGGATATATACAGCGTCTGCCATATTAGCGTACTTACGACGCACCAGCTCGAATATCACCAAGCCTGCACTAGTGCTAGGTACTTGACGGATGGCGTCCCTTGCAAACCCACGGAACAGCCAACGACGCCAGCCACCTGCTCTGGATGCCTTTCTCCTGCATCTCTTCAAGGTTTCTTGGTATGCAGAGTAATACAGGCGTAGCATTTCTCGTCTTGAAGGATGAAGACTCGCTTGATGGTCAATGTATTCCAGGCGAGCAACATGGAGACTTTGGATAGCACTTAGCGGGTGCTGTATACTCTGTTGAGCAACTGAAGCTGCAACACCTGCAGCCATCAAGAAACATGGCTCCAGAGCATAATGTGGCCTTATGAGCGGTACGCCGCGGTCACTCGATTGGATGTGCTGTAACTGTTCCGCGTAATGAGTCCGCCGTGAGCCGTAGTACCAGGTCAGAAATGAATAGTAGGCCTGCGACTTCACGAACTCGAAGAAAGAGAAAAATACTGCATAACCAAAAGCGTCGCGAGTGAAGGATAAACCCCACCCTGCGAATATACCACGGACTCCAATTTGATTGAGTTTATGGCGGCCATAATGCCACATGCTCTTGTATGGGCCCTCAAGCAAGTCACTCGCTCGGAGACGGACCTGAAGCGCATCCAGAGGAGCGGCTACTACTGACTGAATTGTACCCGCTATAAACCCAGCTGCAAATGTGTTTGAAGGGGGAGCAGGTGGATATACGCGTTTGATGCCTTGGGACGCCGGTTCGTACAAAGCGCCAAGGACTTGTAGATATGACGTGTAAAGGACGGCTCCAATTCTATCTATAACAGTTAGACAACCCAGGCAACCAAATTTGAGACTAGGTAAACCAACCCAGCATTCGCTAGGAGAGGTGGCATAACTTGATTAGGGATGAAGCGCCACCCATATGTGCGAACGGCATGGACAAGTAACCCCGGAGTAGTTGTGTGCAGAGACCAACCGGTTTTCGCAGAATGAGGATTGACAGCTCTAGCGAAGGCCTAGCGAAATAACAGGAAGAGCCATATATATCAGTTGACATGGACTCCAGAGATCAGTGCAACCAGGCCGGCGAAGGAACAATGCAACCGCATACCATATAACTGAACAAGAGCATGGGCTGTCAGTCACTGAAGGGACAATACTTATGAGACAGTCTGGTATCATACTCAACTCGGGTGCGAAAAAATGCCTTGATAGGTGCTCTGAAGTAAAATGCAACCAATTGTGCACTAAGAGCACGCACCCCCGCAGCAGAGGCACCAGTAGCTGCATTCTGTCGCGATTTTCTGCGTGACGGATTCCCCGAGTCCAAGCTCGAGGTATGATCAAATGCGGGTAATGTCTGAGTAGTGGCCATGCTGAGGCGTGTGAGAAAGCATTAGAGGTGACAGTTTATCAGTGATGTACAAATATAAGCATAGCGCTTATTCCAGTGACATTGCCAGCCCGCGCTGCAAGATTCCATGAAAGATGTCCTAACTAGAGGCACATCATACACTGAATGAGGGCTAACTCGTAAGGTGAGGATAGCTATGATGAAAACTGTTGATGACTAAATAGAATGGCAGCTTCATATGAGGAGCTAGAAGTGAATAGCCCACGAGATACTGAGGAAGTCAATGTCCGAGATGAAATATTTAGCCTTGAGGTGGAGAGGTACTAAGCATGGAAGGGTACTTTTGAGCAAACAACTCAAACACCGCTGATTTGTCAGGAACACTTGAGCGAACGCGCCTTCGGAGGTTTCGCGTTTGCGCTACCCTATCTTAGTTTCTTCTACAGAAGTAAGAGCTAGTCGATGAGTTTCAATCTACTCTCTTCCATTGCTCAAGTGAAGATATTCTCCAGTATATCTCTTTCTTTACCTTCCGCAAATCTGGTACATTGAATTTCTCATCACGAAACTTCGCTCACTGACCTCCACTAAATCCCACCCTACCTTCTAAGGTTCCTACGGGGACTTTCTGCACAAGCTGAAGTTTACGCCAAGCTGGCAGGCTGCACCGATTGATACACTCACATCATGGCCGAAGAGATTGTGATAGACAAATCTACTTTCTTCAATAGATTATCAAGCTTCTATAATGCATGGAAAGCCGACAAACGATCTAGTCATGCCAGTTTCGGTGGTGTGTCGTCGATTGTAATCCTAATGGGCAAAACCGACGAAGCGAACAGCTTTCAGAAGAACAACGCAATGCACGTATGTCTTTCATTACCTCTTAATTCTATTCTTGTCGGCTCACCTGCCATCATAAATAGTTCTGGCTCCTTGGCTATGAATTTCCGGCTACGCTTCTTGTTTTTACGACGGAGATGGTGTATGTGGTGACTACCGCGAAGAAAGGTGAGTTTTATCATAAGATGTGAATTCAGCATGGCCTCGATTACTGACATGCACATTTTGTTTGCAGCCAAGCACCTTGAACCCTTGAAAGGTGGCAAGATTCCGGTTGAGATATTAGTGACATCCAAGACTCCAGATGAGAAGATGAAATCTTTCGAAAAGTGCATTGACGTTATCAAAAATGCTGGTGTGAGTCCTACTGTCCTCAGCGTTAGCGATCTTGGATGGAACTGACTGTCCTGAAATGATAAGAAAAAAGTTGGCGTATTGCCGAAAGACACAACCGCAGGTCCTTTCGCAGAAGATTGGAAGAAGGCTTATGCAACATTGTCAAATGAAGTTGAGGAAGTTGATATTTCGCCCGCTCTTTCAGCTACTCTCTCTGTCAAGGATACTGATGAATTAGTAAGTTTTACATGTCTTCGGAGGTGTGATTGGCTGACATGACAAAGGTATCTATACGTAATGCATCGCGGGCATGCAGTGGTCTGATGTCTGAGTACTTCGTGGATGAAATGTCCCGCCTACTTGATGAAGAGAAGCAGATGAGCCACAAAGCTCTTTCAATGCGGATTGATGCGAAAATAGACGATGCAAAATTCTTCAACAAGTTAGCGAAATTGCCGGCCGAATTTGACCCCCAACAAATCGATTGGGCATATGGACCAGTGATCCAAAGTGGAGGGAAATATGATCTCAAGCTGACTGCGATATCCGACAACAACAATTTGCAGCCGGGGATAATAATTGCTGGCTTCGGCATTCGTTATAAGACCTACAGTTCGATGATTGCACGCACCTACCTAGTTGACCCGACGAAAACTCAGGAGGCAAATTACGCCTTTCTGCTAAGCGTCCGCGAAGCGATTTTGAAAGACGTCCGTGACGGGGCCGTGGCTAAGGACCTATACAGCAAGGCGATGAATATGGTTCGGACAAAGAAGCCTGAACTTGAATCTCATTTCCTGAAAACTGTCGGCGCTGGCATAGGAATTGAGCTTCGAGACGCTAATATGGTTCTTAACGGAAAGAACGATAAAGTTTTGAAGAGCGGAATGACATTTGCTGTCACAGTTGGTCTGACTGACGTTGAAGACGCGAGCATCAAAGACAAGAATAGAACCGTTTATTCGATGATCATTACAGACACTGTTCGCGTCGGAGAAACCGGGCCTCTGGTGTTTACGAAAGATGCTGGTGTTGACATGGACTCTGTATCGTTCTACTTTGGGGATGAAGAAGAGCCACAGAGACCAGTAAAGGAGAAGAAGGAGGCGAAATCAAGCTCTGTTGCCAATAGGAATGTTACGAGAACGAAGCTTCGTGCTGAAAGACCCACTCAGATTAATGAAGGTGCCGAAGCACGGCGACGTGAGCATCAAAAGGAGTTGGCTGGCAAAAAGACCAAGGAAGGTCTGGACAGATTTGCCGGTACGACTGGCGATGATAACGGAGTCACACAGAAAAAGTTCAAGAGATTCGAGTCTTACAAGAGGGACAATCAGCTCCCAACGAGGGTGAAAGACCTAACCGTTTATGTAGATCAGAAGGCTTCCACGGTTATTGTGCCAATTATGGGTCGGCCAGTACCCTTCCATATTAACACGATCAAAAATGCTAGCAAAAGTGATGAGGGAGAGTATGCGTATCTCCGAATCAATTTCCTTTCACCGGGTCAAGGCGTGGGCCGAAAGGATGATCAGCCTTTCGAAGACCTCTCCGCACATTTTCTGCGCAATTTGACACTCCGGTCCAAGGACAACGACCGACTGGCCCAGATCGCTCAAGACATCACAGAACTTCGAAAGAATGCTCTGCGGCGGGAACAAGAGAAGAAGGAAATGGAAGATGTGGTAGAACAAGACAAGTTGGTTGAAATCAGGAGTAAGTATTGCTACTCAACCATCTGAATGCACGGGGACTGACTAGGTTAGATCGTCGTCCTGTAAAACTGCCTGATGTATACCTTCGGCCTCCTCTGGATGGTAAACGTGTTCCAGGGGAAGTTGAGATCCATCAGAACGGTCTTCGTTACATGTCACCTTTTCGAAATGAACATGTAGATGTCCTGTTCAGCAACGTGAAGCACTTGTTCTTCCAACCTTGCGCTCACGAATTGATTGTTCTGATACATGTTCATCTGAAAACACCTATTATGATAGGGAAAAGGAAGACTAGAGATGTGCAGTTCTACCGGGAGGCAACCGAAATGCAGTTTGATGAAACCGGCAATCGTAGGCGCAAGCATCGTTATGGGGATGAAGAGGAGTTCGAAGCCGAACAGGAAGAGAGACGGCGGAGAGCCGCTCTGGATCGGGAGTTCAAGGCTTTCGCCGAAAAGATTGCAGATGCCGGAAAAGACGAAAGCGTGGATGTTGACATCCCTTTCAGAGAAATTGGTTTTACTGGCGTACCAAACCGCTCTAATGTTTTGATTCAACCCACAACAGATGCTCTTGTCCAATTGACAGAGCCGCCCTTCCTGGTGATTACTCTGAATGAGGTAGAGATTGCTCATTTAGAGAGAGTACAGGTAAGTGCGAATTTTACCACTGGTATTTTACTGCTGCTAATGTCACCAGTTTGGACTCAAAAACTTTGACCTGGTTTTTGTTTTCAAGGATTTCCACAGGGCCCCTGTTCATATCAATACAATCCCTGTCGAATCGCTAGAGGGTGTTAAAGACTGGCTAGATTCTGTTGATATCGCATTCACAGAGGGTCCACTGAACTTAAACTGGACAACAATCATGAAGACAGTCGTAAGTGACCCATACGGTTTCTTCGCTGACGGGGGCTGGTCATTCTTGGCCGCAGAGTCGGATTCAGAGGGCGGATCAGACGAAGACGAGGAGTCCGCGTTTGAGCTTTCTGAATCAGAGCTGGCGGCAGCCGACGAGAGTTCAGAAGACGACAGTGAATTCGACGATGATGCCAGTGCCGAGGCTAGCGATGACTTCAGTGCCGACGAAGAGAGTGGCGAAGACTGGGACGAACTCGAAACGAAGGCAAAGAAAAAGGACAGGGAAAGTGGTCTGGATGATGAAGATCGTGGTAAAAAGCGCAAGCGATGATCTGATCCCGCATACTACATGACAGCTAGCTGTGAATTTCGAACAAGTGGCCTTTAATCTGCATCAGTCGCTATTTAATACTGAATTGTACGAGATGTTCAAAAATTGTAATCGTCAGTTCCTAAGGAACTCGGGGGACCAGAAAACGAGACATTAATATTCGTGCTACCATTCTTTTCTATCTATAGCTGGTATATGTGCAAATTATATATACCCCTGCATGCGTCCGTCACTTCCCTTCCCGCATAGCGGACCACATGCTCCTCATTCTCTCGGCTTGATCTGGAGTAAAACTCTCATAACAGTCATCAGATGAATAGTCCATAAAATTATGGATTGCATCGAGGCCAGGAAGATCTGGGCATGAATCCTTCTCGGCGGGGCATCCGCTCGTAGGCTCAGATTGCTCAGGGGTGTCATCAATGTAATCGCCTTCATTATCAGGGGAGCACGATTCACCTTCGAACGTGTGCAGCAGCCCGTTCCAATGGCCAACCTCATGAACCGCTGTGCCGCCCTGGTTGTACTGCGCTAAACTACCACCCGGCATGGTATCGGCTAACACGTTACAACCATCCTTGATGTAACTAGAACGAGGGCTGCTGGAATTCACGCTCGGGTCAGGCAACGTACAGAAGCCAAGGACAGTTGTTGATGATTGATCCGATACATCTGTTCGTCGATTGCCGTTATAGGGGAAGCCCCGGGAAGTGTCGTCGGAAGAAGCCTGAAGATCTGTTTGGAAATAGACATTCAAAGTGCTATAATTGCCCCTTCGTAGGGCATTCTTCATCCCCAATTCGTCATCATTCCGCGCCCAAGAGTCATTTATATGACGAGTAATGCCCTCCAACCGATAGCTGATAGTCGCACTTTCATATGCCTTCTGAAGATAGGAAAGCTAGGAGTTGTTAGTCCAACGCAGGACATTGCGCAGGCATAAGTCAACAAATCAACGGTGACGGACCTGACTGGTAATCATGTCGTCTGATACTGTGTTTGATGCTTCATTGCTGCTTACGATATGAAACCATGTCTCGATTTCAATCATAGACACCACCTCCCGGCTTTCCTCAGCGGTGCTGCCACGTTGGGCCTGTAGATCATACAATCTCCTGTGCTCTGCTCGGAGTGACTCATTGGGCGCCGGTGTGGAGCAAAAGTCACGTCCAGAGAGCAGTGCGCTGCATCTGGTTGAAAGATTGGCAACAACAATGACGGTAAAGAGCGCGTGTAAGTTGAATAACAATGTCATATTGTTTATCGGGCAGTGAAGATTTTCTATTGCACCGAAGACAAGAGACGAGGTGAGAGATATAAGATCATAAGCCTCATTGCCAACCGCTACATGGAATCTGGAAAGATCCCAAACAATCCTCCGTGTCAGGAATGCTGCATGCCAGGGAAATGTCCCACAGAAGGGATACACGCGTTTCGCCGAGAAGATTGACACTCTCCCATATCGCGCCAACAGGAAGGGCACAGCGACTAGCAGGTGCGGTTTATTTTTCCTAGATAGACAGATGTGTCGAACCTATCATAAAAACATAGGCCCACGGGAAATACCTGTGGGCATCAGATCCTTTTTAGGAACGCCACCTACAAACGCCTAGTATAAATTCACACTGTAAGTTAGGTCCGCAGACCAAGAAGAGCAAGAGCAGAACCAACATCGATGAACAATAAGTGAAGGGGAAAGTGAAAGTATGCTTCTTAAGTAGCATGAGAACCAAATCTGCCGTCCCGCCCGGTTGCCACAGCCGAGCTCTCCTGTTCATTGTTCCAGGTCAAGTAAGTGTGGTCGCCAAGTTTCCTAATAAATCAGCCTAGGCGCGGACAAAACACGTTAAGTTCACCAAATCTCCTTACCTCGGCCGAACAAGATGTGCAATGGTAAATAATGCCCCGAGAACAATGCACAGTCCACCTACAACCACGTAGGCAATACCCATGAATGGATTTTGCCCGCCCATCACAGTCCGTGTTGATATGAGTATCGATTTAGTACCTCCGTACTCGGTGACAGGGAAGCCTGTGCGCGTTTAGCGTTGACCTTGATGTTAAGTTGGATCTGGAAGCTTACGGTCTTCAATGTCCAATTGATAGATTCCTGCAGTCATTGCCGTCGTGTCGTTTCTGCGGGATAGCTTACTGAAAGCCGGCAGCGCAGCAGTTCTCATCCATACCATAAACTCTTCGTCTTCATGAAGGTTAGGTATACCGTCGACATAACCGTTAGGGTATCGATCGTGCCAATTAGGCGGAGGAACCACCTGCCATTTATTATACTGAGTCTTCTTGATGAGCTGCTTGTCACTGTCCCAAGCAATGCCTTTATTAGTCATGTTGTAGGTCTCAGCAGTCACACCATTGTTAATAAGCTTTGGGCTGCGGATGGTATCGTTGAATTGAGAATTGGCTATAAGGCCGCATGGATAATATGCTTTGCCAGTTGAGGGGTCAAGTTTGAGGGGGTCACAAGAGCCACCATTTATGGTGTTGTTGTCAACTGCTTTTCCTTTCAGCTGATCTGTGTCCATGGACTTAACGTATCTCCGATGGTTCTGATAGAAGTTCGTTAAACGATAATATAGAAGCACAGGCGGCTCCAAGGTATCCGGAATCTCAAACATCAATCGACAGACTGTAGTGCCGCTCTCATTGAGTCTTTGCCACGTTGGAATGGAATTATCGCCTGATGATTTGAACGAAGATTTAACTTGGTCTGAAATCGAGGCTGCATAGGAGGTGGGCGCCTTCTCAGCACATTCAGAATAGTCTATGACAATCTCTTGTACCTGGTGATCGCTCGTTGGTTATTGAGAAGAGGCCCTATGGGAGGTATTACATACCTGTGAACTGGCCCATAGCAGGAGACCACCAATGGGGGCGAATATCACACCGATAACAAAGAAAAGAGGCAGTACGCTCTTTGGGGTCAATATTGGTCTATATGCGTCAGCACGAGGGCAAAGTATACCATCAAAGTAACTTACTGCCAGGCTTTCAAACGCTGCTGTCTGAAAGCAGTATCTGTGGTGATAAACTAGAGTTAATAAAGAATAGTCCATCTCATTCAGAACGAGCCAAAAGTCTCACTTGCTGGTCTCCTGTTCTTAGACTTCTTATCGTCAGCTCCCCCCCTATGTTCTTGCTCGTCCAAAGACTCCGCACGGGTCGCTTCGGGATGGGACATTTTTGTTCAAGTCCTCCATCAAATGTCCTGGGCAATTACTACAGTAGTTGCACAAGCACTAGAAGAAGTGATATTCTGGGAGAGTAATTATAAAGATGGATAGAGATTGAGGGTGAATGATGGTGGCGCAGGCTTAGCAGGCGACGGGATTGCGTAATTGGCGGGCTTTGACATCCCGACATCCGCTTGGGGGATACTGTTACATTGTCATGAACATTATTTTTGTTCTTGGACGCTCCGAGGATTCTGATGCGCTCAAAAGCAGTGCATGGATTGTCACTGTTACGATACTACCTATTGCTACCCCACTGTATACCTATTTTTGGAAAATATGTCAATTGAGCAACGAGAAACAATCTACCACTCTAATGAAAACTAGACGCCATGGCAAGCCGACGGCATAATGATCAGGAGAACGACGTGAGAGACAAAACCTAACCTATCGCAGCCAATTGTTCCAGCCCTTGAGAAATAATAACGCCAGACAAAAAATGAGGGTAATTGAAAGCTGTCCGAAGACGCCAAGTGTTGAATCGAATCAATAACATCCGTATCTGATGGCCTAACGCAGCGAAAGGGAAATGGGGGAAAGAAAGAGCAATATAACACCGTATGCAGTCTTGCCACTTGTTGCAGAGAATCCAGCTATGCTCAGTGACAAATGTAAGTACCGTACCAATATCCGATGGCTAATTGACGGGCGCGAAAGTTGTGAGTTGAGAAATGCAATTGGACCAATGATGGTACAGACATGCGACCACGTCTCTGACGCATCATTACCAGTATATCAATGGGGAAGGCAGGTTATCGGGATCCACAGGGTTCAACAGTTCCAAGCATATTATCTTCGATACTGTCGGAAATGTTCGGGATCGAACCAACCAACCCGCTCATACGCCGTCCAGAGCTTGCTTGCTTTATTGACATCAATCTTGCAAGCCTGCTGAGCATCGGTCTTCCGAAATTCCTTACCAACATTCAAAGCCTTCACCCGGGCTTCGAAAATGCGACGCTTGCTGCATAGGTAGGTTGCACATGAAAGTCTTAAAGTAGCAGCAAGGTTGAGCTCTGCAGAGCTCAGCAAATGCCGATCCGGATCATGGCTAAGATCTAACACTTGGCCTTTCCAATCTGCCTTTAGTGCCTTTGCGTTGCCTCCTAGGGTCTCTATTGAGGGGCAATAGTCCTTGATGGAATTGTAATCTGTATCATCCCGGTTTGTGCCTATGGCGCGAGGCGGCTTGGCACTTGACGGGGGTGAGTCAAATGTCTCGAGAATCCTTTGCTTCGGTGTGGACTTTGGGGTCCGCTTTACCCTTGGTGTCCGTTGCAGACGAGGCTGGGCAGCAACTGCCCTCTTTGCAGGAGCCGGAGCGATCTTCTTCAGCTTC
The DNA here is from genome assembly GCF_003184835.1 of Aspergillus costaricaensis CBS 115574. Lineage (NCBI taxonomy): Eukaryota > Fungi > Ascomycota > Eurotiomycetes > Eurotiales > Aspergillaceae > Aspergillus > Aspergillus costaricensis. The sequence goes on from NW_020291855.1 coordinate 47,441, forward strand.
GCATCCATAGCACGTGGACGACACCGATTCATCATCAAAAGCTGGCGTTCTAAGGTCTCCCGCTCTTCCCTAGCCCATGCTGCTGGGTTCCGGTTAAATTGGGCAGATACAATCGGCACGCATGAAAGAGCTAGAAGATATTCGTCACGCGTCGGCTTGTTAAGTTTATTTTCAAATCTCGCCATGTGAGAATTTATATGCTGGTCAACCAACGCTTCCGCAGATGGGGGGAGCATGGACCCAAACAACGGCTCATCAGTGGCAATATCAGTAAGGCCTTCGTGGCGGGGAAAGAGAACAGGGTCCCTGGAGGAACCGACGACGACATCCTTATCAATCGGTTCTGGTCCATTTGATCGCCGTTTCTTATTCCCAGTATAGGGAGTGACTGGCGGCGATGGCAAGTTCATTTCCGACTGTGTTCGCTTGTGATCACTCGGCATGGGAGGAAGCCTCACTTCATGGTTATACGGCGGATCCTGGGACATTGTATACGGTGAAATTGTGGTGGGACTGAAGCTCTCGAGGGGCTTGGACTCTGGGGGGGACATTAAACTCGAAACAGACGGCAGACGACTCATATTGACCTTATCACCACGACTGGTCAAAGAAGCAGCAGTGAATGAGGTCATCGCCTGAAACAATCTGATGATTTGATTGCTTCACAATGGAAAAGTGAGCAGAATGTGTGGCGAGACGACTAGCTGAGAATAAATACAACACGAAATCTGCTTCTGAGGTCAGTTTCAGGTAGTCATCTGTTTGAAGGCGAAAGAACGTTTGTACGCTGATGAGATGGTGATATGGAAGTCAATGGAACAGATGTTTGGCAATAATGTTGGCAGACACACGTGCAAATGATTTGTCAGGGCCGCCTCTTTGTCTGGTGGCAATAAATGGATATTGGTTGGGTCTCGGCGATAAGGCTCACAATGGCCGAGTAAGTAGGCTAGAGTTACTGATTATGAGTAATCAATCTATTTCTCCTGGTGTTCCGTATTGCGTGTCCAAGTTTACTCGAATTTTTGGGTTCCTTGAGGAGCAGAATCAATTAAGACTTGTAGGACAGCGAGCTGGTTCCTATCGAACGGGTAAGAACCGGCACTCAGGCGTATGAGTCAATGTGCCGGATGGGAACTACTAGTAGCAGTAATGAAATACATCAACATTGTTCATGCGGGGTTGGCGCGTGGCAGTAAAGGGGAACCGTGCCAGCGTCTAATCCCAAACGCCTAACACCGGATAGCTGGGAGCAAGATCAGAGGTTGAGGCTGGTGACCTAGCGCTTGAGCAATTACAAGTCAAATATGAATCAGAAGGAACGGCCTGGCGCTTTGACAGCGAATAATATGATGTTATGGGAAAGCCATATGATGAGAGGGTTTGGTAAATGATCTACCACATGACGACAACAGCCATGGGAAAGCGGGGTCGAGTACTGATTACTGTGTAATAATAGAAAAAGGGGGGTGGAGCGCAAAGGCTGTTGGCTGTCTGTTTGGGATCCATTGAGGGGCTCCAATTCCGTTTAGCGGTGTACCCACCAATGGCTACTTCTTGTGACTTGGTAGGCTTTCTCCGGCATGTTAGGCTGAAAACTATGACTACATCTTCGTACTGTGTACGGACTCAACAAAGGTCAGATCATCTGTTGCTGCATCGCAGCCTAATATACAGTAGCTGACACTGAGCCCCACAGATTCCATTGTTGCCTGACAAGTCAGACTGGGCATCCTTCATGACTTCCTTAGACTAACGTATTGTACTCATGGGGGTATTTAGCCGTCAATGAGAGTTGTCATGCAGTGGCTTCGTTGACCCTTGCATAAATACCTAGTGGGGTGTATGTACTTAACAGTTCTCTCTCTGATCAACAGCCGGACAATCAGTCGTCATCTGTCCTCCATAGGCATAATACAGGCAATAAATATGTTTAATATAACAATCTATATCCGGGTTATCAACAGACAATTATAACTGCTTGCTTCGCTCGTGCTGATTCTAATAGTTTAGCAACCTAAACAAGTTACCCCAGTCAGCAGAGCAATGTCCCAGTCATCAGTCCCCCTACATAAAATCATCTGTCTTACCTGATATTAGCAAAAGGATGTCCGGAGATGTACTTCAACAGTCATTAACAAGCGCCTCTAGTGGTTTAGTGGTAAGCTTACAATCTTACCTATATTAATATGTTGTATTTACAACAAAAGGTGTTATAGAGCTATTTAAACTGACCTTTTTATGTAAATATCCTTTAATGCAATTCTTATAATTAATTCTTGCGTATCTGTCTGCCTGTCTATATATTAGAAGCGGAGCAGCCGGCTGGCTGTAATCTAGCAGATTAGATGATTCGCGCAGTGTTATTAGTCATATAATCCAGGTAAGATTATATAACTAAACTTTATATAATACAAGTCTTTCAAATCTACAGGTGGAAAGTGATAAGTTCTGAGTAGATCAGTAATTATTATTGTTACGGATGCATCATCATGGTTATAACTTCTAAAATCTTATAATATTCATTATTCTGTAGACATGAGATATAATATTTATGGAATATATTAAGAGACTTATCTGATACTGGTTCTTATTTAATAATTACATCTTATAGATTATACTGTCAATAACCATGACTCTGTGATAAAAAACCTAGTTATCAGGAGTAAAGCTGTTATAAGGATAAATATAATAAGATAGTGTGAAGAATATATCTTATTTATAAATATTAAAATACAAGATCAATTTTCTTAAGAGATTATGACTAACTATTTTATCTCTGTCCGTGAATAATAAGATATTTATAAATAATTTATAAATTATATGAAATATTAACCAGGTCTTATAATAGAATTATTATTAGTAAAAATATTTCTTATAATACTAAATATTATAAGAATTATAGAAATTTAAATTTTTATAATTATTTTATTATAAATTTATTTTGCAGTAGCCGGTAATATATAATAATTTTTATAATAAATTAAATACTATTAAAAACTCTGTACATAAATTTTTATAAAAAATTAAATAAAGAAAAAATTATTTACTTTTTTATTTTATAGGATTTTTATAAGATTTTTTATATTATCTTCTGTAGTACTCTCTCGCGAGATTTTTTATAATATAAATTGTTATATATTCTGTACAGATCAGTTATTTTTATAATTTTTTTATATATTATTTTTTTATAAATTATATAAAATATTATTTTATTATATACAGGGCTCTATAATTTACTGTAGAATTTTAGATTTTTTATAAGATTTATTTCAAAATTATATAATATATATTAATAATAAATTTATTTTAAATTATAAATTAGGATTCAGGACTCAGGATTTCTCGTAAGATTTTATATAATTTCTTTTATTTAAAATTTAATTTTTTTATAGTTCTTTTTTTTCTCCGGCTCTCTTTCTCTTGTATGAAAATATTCTGTAATAGTTAATTATTTATTTTTTATAATATATTTTCTTATTCTTATAATAATATTATTTCAATATTATTTTTTATAAAGTTAAATAAAAATATTTATTATTATTATTATATATAATTATTTTTTATTCTTTCTTACCTCTCTTTTTATAAAGATTAGTAAGTAGTTTTTTTGTGGGTAGTTATTATATCTTATATAATATAATATTTTTATATAAAATATACTTTTTTACTATTATATATTAATATATCATTACTGTTAAACAGGCTTATCTTATAATTATTATTTTTTTTCTTATTAATTTATTTTTATTATCTATAGTTTTTTTGTCTTTTTTATAGTAAGTTTAGCCTTTACATAAGTATAATTAGATTTATAATTAATTATAATAATTATTTATTATTATTATTGATAATAATATAATTTCTTTTATGTCTTCTGTAGCTCTACCTGTAACTTTTATATTTTTTATTATAATAAATCATTTTATTCTTATAAATATCCGTGTGTGTATAAATACTGATTTATAATAATTTATAATTTTTATAAATAAATTTAATATTATTTAGTCTTCTATAATATTTATTATTGATAATTCCTACTAAAATAGAATTTGCAGTTAATAATATATATTAATAAATGTATTAATAATTTTAATTATAAAAGTTTTTTATATTTACAGGTTATCCCCGCCTCCTGCAGATATTTTTAAATTAATTTAAAATTGATTTATAAAATTATTTATAGATACCTGGTTTACTAGATTTTTTATAATATATTTGATTATTTTATCTAAGTTCTTTTCCTATAAATATTATTAAATAATAATATCTGTTTTCTATTCTGTTTCCTTTACTAAGTTTATTTTATAAAAATAATTAAAAAAGTATATCTAATTTTATAAAATTATATTTATTATTTAATTTAGAGTGTGACTCCTGTCTAGTTAAAAATATAATAAATATTATAAATACTAAAATAATATTTTAATATTTATAGTATATATTAATACTTATTATTATATTTTTATAATAATTATTTTTATACTGGTTATAAGATTTGTTTATTTTAATATTAATTAAAGTATATATTTCGCGGAGCTAGTATAATTTATTTATTTATAATTAATATTTTATCTATATATAATATAAGAATATTTAATAATTAAGATTTATAAAAATTAGATAATCTCTTTAATCTTTATAATATAATTTCTATTATTTTTTTATTTTTTAATAATAAAGACTATCTTCCGGTTATATTATTTATATATAATTATAAATAATATAAATTTATAATAGGTTTTCAGGTATTATTTTTATTAAATATTTTTTTATTAAAATTTTTATAATTTAATTTTATTATTATGAGATAAGTAACATCTCTGGATAATATTTATAAAAATTTCTTATAAATGAAAATATTCTTATAAATTTACTCTATTTATTTTATAAATCTAGTTTCTTGCTAAATTACTTTTATAAAGAATATTTTATAAAGAATTAAATTATTTGACTTATTATAATGTTTTTAAATTATTCTTTATAAGTAACTGCTAAGTTTTTCTTAATTTTCTTATAAATATCTTAAATTTTCTTGATTTTTATAGAAATATTTAATTTTTTTAATTTTTTTTCTAAAAATCGAGTTTGATTATTCACAGATATTCTATGGATATAATATAAAAAATATTTTTTAATTAAAATTTATAAGAAATTATTATATATAAATTTTATAAATAATAAAAGATCTATTTAGTTATTTTATTTAAGATTTATATAATTTTATAAGTACTATTCAAGAATACTATTTAATTATTTTATTTAATTATTTATTTATAAATAATAAATTATATTTAATTTCTATTTTATTATAAAAATATATATAAAATCTAACTGGAATTTTCTTATAAATATATTATTTTAATTAGTAATAATCTTCACAGATATTTTATATAATTAAAATATCTTTTATAAAAAGATTCTCATGAGGTTCTCTTCTGTAAGATTCTTCTATAAAAAAAATAAAATAGATTATTTTATTATATTTATTTATTCTTATTAAAATATTATTAAAGATCTTTTATAAGTTCTTTATAATATTAATACTTATGAATAAATTAAAAATAAAGTTTATTATAATTTTTTTTATAATTTTATAATTACTAGAAATAGTTCTAGCAGATTTTATTATTTTCTATAAATTATTTCTTTTCTTTAATTAATTTTATAAATTTAATAATATTTTTATATAAAATTTTTAATTCCTGCCCACCACAATCTTTATAAAATTAAAATTTTTAAAAATTATAATTTTTTTATTACTTTTTTCTCTGTAAGCTGTTGCTGGATTAAAATATTTTTACATATTAGAATTTATTTAATTATTATATATTTTTATATAATATATTTATAGTAAATTAAAGAGCTGTTATGGTATTATTTTTTCTAATTTTCAAAAATTTTTTGTAAGTATTTTTCTTTTATAAAATGAATATTATAATAGGGTGTCTGCAGGATTCTAGATCTCTAAGTAATATATAATATAAAATCTAAATATTATGAAATATTATATTTATTATACTTAATTTTATAATAATTTTTTATTAGTTATAAAGTATTTCAGGATTTTATAATTTATTATAATTTTTATTGTAAGATCTGCTTTTTCAAATTAATAATATTATTTTTTGAAAATTTTAATTATCCTAAATAGCTCCTGGTCTAGAATTCTAGAATTCTATTTTATTAAAATTAGTTTTTATAAGTAAAATATAACTAATATTTATTGGTTATTCTTATTTTTTTATAATAATATTTTATTATTTATAAATAATAAGATATCAGTTTCAATATATACTTATTTTTGGAAAAAAATAAGCTATAATAATATTCTTTGTAAATATATTTTTTAATTGATAAAAACTTTTACAAGATTTTAATATTAGAAAGTCTAGACCTGGTTTTTTTTCTTTTATAAGATTTTTTAATTAGATTAATAAATAAATTAAATATTTATAAATATCTTTATACAAACTAGCAATATTAATTTATAACATCTATAAGTGATAAGATTTTCTTTATATTCTGTGCCTCTGGTTATTTATAGATTATTTTATATTAATTTATTATTATTTATATATTTTTAAAATTAATAATAAATTCTGGAAAGTTAGCTTCTAATTCTGTAAAATAATATTCATTTTATTTTATATATAATCCTATTCTCTTTAAAATTTATAATATTTTATAAATCCCGCAGAGATATTCATTAATTTAAAAATTGTAATTATATATTTAAATAATCTATACTTTGTATGGAATACTATTTTTAAATTATAATTTTTATAACTTATATCATATAATTAAAGTTAATTATAATCTTTCTTATAATAAAAGTTTTTTTCTAGGCTGACAGTAACCTATAATAATATATAATTAATGATATCTTTTAATATTATAATTTTAAAAGTATTTTTCTATAATATATTACTAATCTACATTAAGATAATATAAAAATTTCTTAAAAATTTATTAAAATTCCTGTTATTTTATTAAAGAAAATATAATCTTCTAAAAAAAAATTTAGTTCTTACTTATTTTTATAAATCTTATTGAATTTTTTTATCTTTTTATAAATAATTATATTATTTATATCTTAATATTATAATAGAAATCTTTTTTCTATACTATTTTTTAGTTATTTAAATATATAAATTACTCAGGATATATTATTAGAATATATAACTAAATTTATAAAGAACTTAAATTATAAATATATTTTAAATTTTAAATAATCTTATTTATCTTACTTATTAAACAGTTTAACTTTAAAATCTAAGAATTTTAATTAGTAATTATATATTAAAAAATAATATTATTATAAAATATATTATTTATAGTCTATATGTCAACAATACTTTATAATTTATTAATATATTAATTAAGTTATTTATATTTATTCTACTGAACTTATTAATAATAATTTTATTATTTTATTATTTTATTATTTTATTATTTTATTATTTTATTATTTTATTATTTTATTATTTTATTATTTTAGTATTTTATTATTTTATTATTTTAGTATTTTATTATTTTATTATTTTATTATTTTATTATTATTTTATTATTTTATTATTATTTTATTATTTTATTTTATTCTGTTTTATTTTATTTATTATACAGTCAGATTCTGTTCCGTGGATTATTTAAAAAGGTTATTTCTAATATTAAAAATTATTTCTTAGTTCTAAAAGTATATTATCTGTTAGATAAAAGGAAATAACTGGTGTTTAAACAGGGATCTTGAAATATTTAAGATTTTATATATATTAGTTAATCAGCAGGCAGCTATAAGACTGGGTAGCCGAGTCCTCTAGTAAGGACTTGTCCCATAATACTAGAGAAGACTAAGAATATAATTTAAATAGATTATTATAATATAGATTCTTTATTTCTTATTTTAATTATTTATTTCCGCGGTTGATTCTTGCTGAGTAATAAAGAATTAATAAATAATATAATTATAAATACTATAATATTTACTATTCTATAAAAAACAGATATAAATATTTAAGTATTTGAAAATTATATAAAGATTTTTACATTTATTTAGATTTCCGCGGGTTTTTTTTTAATTTTATAATAATTTCTAGTTTTAATTCCAGATTTATAATTTACTTGAGTAAATTAAGTTATTTATAAAATTTATCTAGAGAGATTTATTTCCTTTTTAAATTCTTTTATAATTATTTTATAATAATCTTACGGACCAAAAAATCAGAAAATTCAGAGAATTTGTTATAAATATAATTATATCTTCGGGGTAATAATCTTAAATTAATTCTATAATTAAAAACTAGATTAACCAGAGTCTCTGTCTTAGAATTTTACTAATTATATTTTATTATAGTTTATTTTAAATAATATAGATTAAAATCATTAATAATTAAATATTTACTATAAATATTCATGATTTTATAAAAAGATTTTAGTATTAAGATATGTTTCCGTGGCTCGGGATTATAAATATTATATATATAAATAATTTTAGTCTCTGTAAGGCCCAGTCCCTGTAAAATTTAAATATTAAAATATTAAATATAATATTAAATAAATTATATTTTTAAACTTATTTTTTTTATTAATAGAAAAATAAACTCATAGTAATTTCTCCTTGGATATACTTTTTAGAGTAAATTATATAATCATAAAATAATTTTATTTCTAATATTTTCCATATTATCTTTCCAGTATTTTATAATATTATAGTTATACCATTATAAAAAACTGTTAGAAAGATTACATGGTCTCTAATAACTAAATTAAATTATATATAAGAATTTATATATTTAAATAAATACTTTATTAGATGATACTAATAATTTCAGATATTTTCAGAAAAAGTAATAACAGATATAAATCTCTAGAAAGTATTTTTTTAAATTCTTTAATTATTATAATTATATTTATAAAAAAATAGGGGCCTCCTTCCTGGATATAATTATAAAACTTTTTATAAAAATTAAAAATATTATATATTTATAGTAGGCTGACCAGTTCAGCTGATTAAATTTATTATAGTGTTAAAGAATAAAAACTCTGTGGTACTTACAGCCTTAATATTATAATTATATTTAGAAATAATAAAATAAGAATTTACATCAATCTCTAAATTATATACATCTAAATAGCTTAATAAAATATATATTAAAAACAATATTACCAGCTTAATTTAATTAATTATTGTTGAATTATATAATCAGATATTAGATTATATAATCAGGTCATGTGATACTGGTCCTAATCAGGAAACTAGATATCAGAATAATAAAGATAGATGATCAGGTCAGATGATACTAGTCTTAATTAAGAAATTAGATATTAAAATAATAATAATAAATATAATTAATAAACTTGTTAAAGGGAAGCAAATATTTATTTATTTTTTAAATAAAAAATAAGTAGATTCTTTAAATAGAAAATATATAAATTTATATATATATATTTATTTACTTACTTGCTTTAGCTAGGGAATGAAAGATTTTTTTTATTATTTTTAATAAATAATTTTAGATTAAAATCATGAATTATTAATTTAGTTATTAAATAAAAAAAAATGGAGTAAGCAAGTGGGATAAAAAAATAATAAATAAATAAATATTAATTAAATAATTAGAATAATATTAGTAATATAAGATCTTATATAAAAAATAATTTATTTATATATTATTTATCTTAGCTGGAATTCCCATAAGATTTATATAAAATTCTTAGCTGAGTTGGGTAGTTAAAAAATAATTATTTTAATTAATAAGAATTTCTAATTTTTAGCTAATATACTTTTCCAGATTTATATATATATAAACCTGTTAATTTAGCTAATTTATAATATTTAATAAATTTATTTTTACTGATTTTTGAATTAAATATTTAATATCTTTTATATTTAAATATTTAATAAAATTTTAATATTTTTAATTAATTAATTATTTAGTTAGGCCATCAGCAGGCATCTAATTAATTAAAATCTATTTTATTTTAATTTTATTTATATTAATTAGAGTGGTTAACGGCCAGGGTAGGGTAGGTTAATGGAAAAATTTATACCTGCTGTCAGGTTAATGATTAGGTATAAGATTTCCTGATATCTAACTGCGGAACAGCTAAAAATAAGATAATTAACTATCTTAACTATTCTTAATACTAAGATTTACTTATTATACTCTTTTAAATTTTAGCATGGATAAGATATGCTCAGGTTAATAATTATTTATCTTGACTATTTATATCTTTACTAATAATTAATATAAGATTAATTTTCTTGATTCTAAAAATAATCAGAAGAAAGAAAACAGTATATTTTATTTATTTTTATTTATTTAATCTGATATTATCTCAGGTGGTAATAATAATTAAATTTATAAAAAAAAATTACTTTTACTATATAAAATAATAATAAATATATATATTTATAATTTTATTTTAGTTATATATTACTAGTAAATTATTAATATTTTTTAAATTAATTTTTCAGATTAGTAAATCTCTCTGAAAATTATTCTATATAATAATAAATAAATTTACTATTTTTTTTATATACTTAAAATACTATTTAAATATTTATAATAGATCTAAAAACTGCAAATTATCTGTATTATTTAATTATAATATTCTATATAATTTTATTTATTTAATTTATTTAAAAATCTATACTTTTTATAATTTATTAATTATAAATATAAAGATTCAGGTAGTATTCTTTAAGTAAAATTTATAAAAAAATTTTATAAACTCTATTAATAATATTATTATAATAATTATATAATATTTTTATAGAATTTTTTCTTATATTACTTAATAAAATCTAATTATCTATTATATTAAAGATATTTTATATAATAATTACTGGATACTGCAAACTCTTATCTATAAATAAAATTAAAAAATATTTTTAATAAAAATTTATTATTATTAAATATCTTTAATATATGTAAATATGATAGATTATATTTATATTAATATATATTTAAAAATAAAATAATATTATATCAGTTAAGTTTTTTTTATTTTTTATTTTCTTTGATTTCTTGTACAGATGGATAATTTATTATAAATTAATTATAATTATTAAATTTATTTTTAAAAAATATTATTAAATTTTTTTTTCTATCTTATAGATCTTTATAAATTATAATAATAATTAAATAAAAAGTAGCTTTTTAATCTATATTAATTTTTTTTAAATCTTAATATTAAATATATTATAAAAAATTAAAAAATTATTTTATATCTAGCTCTCCCGGAAAAGACTTTTATCTTTTATAATTAATAAAAGATAATTATCTTTAATTAAATTTATATATAAGGCTAGAAGCTATTTATTTATTTTAATTAAAAAAATAATAATAATATAAATTTATGTTTAAAAAAATATATTATTTTTTAATAATATTTTTTATATTTTTTATATTATATATTTATATATTCTACAATATCTAGTAGTTAATAACTTTAGGACTAATTTTATAAATTATTATTTTTATAAAAATTATAAAAAATAAATATTCTAATATATTTTTAAATAAACTATTAAATAGATACTAGAAAAAGAATTATTATAAATATATAATTATTAATAATATTTTTATAAATAAATTCTCCAGCAGATTATTATTATTAATATTTATTAAATTATTTCTAGACTTCTACTGTTTATAATAAAAGAAGTTTTTTTAATTAAATATTATATTTTTTTATTATCTGCCATCTGCTGTTTTGTATTATTAAATATATTTAATTTAAATAAATAATTAATTTTATTATTTTAATATTTTTTAAATATTTATTCTTTTTTATTAAATATAGATTAAAGAATATTTTTTAAAACTGTTAAAAAAATATATATTTAATTATTATTAAAATTTCCAGATAACAAGCGCATGTTAATTATAATTAATTATTAGATTAATCTAGATTAAAAAATATTTCTTGCTTTAACTAGATATTTTTTAATAAAAAATATAGATTATTATAAGATTCTATTAGATTTTTAACTAATATCTAGATTTTATATTAATAAGAATCTAATTTAGATTATTTTAAAAATCTTATAAAAATACTATCTTATTTACTGGCTGTTGGATATAATTACTAATAATATTAATAATAATAATATTATATTTAATATTATTATATTAAAATTCTGGGTTTAACTCAGCCAGAGTATCTATTTTTATAATATTTTAATAAATTTTAATTTTATAAAAATTATTTCAAACTAGTATTATATCTTATATTTAATTCATATTATTCAGCTTTCTATTAATATTTTTTTCAAAATTTTAAATTAAAATTATTAATAAAGCTGTTAAATATATATAAAATAATAATAATAAAAAGCTGGAAACCTCTTTTAATATTTTTTAAATAATTAAAAAAATATATAATAAAAATTATTTATAAAAGTTTTATATAAAATATTTTAAAAGTTATCTACAAAAAGCTTTTATAAATAATTTTTATATTTTATTTATTATTTCTTGTTTACTCTTAATTCTTAATTATAAATTTAGAAAATTATATATTTTATAAATATAAGTTTTTAATACTAGAAGAAGTTTTAGTTTATTTAATAATTAAAATTTATTTTAATATATTATCTTCTTTTTAATTATAAAATTTAATAAAACTTAATATATTTTATAATTTATTATATATTTAAATTATATCCAGCTATTAAAAGTTTTATTTAATATTAAAATTATAATAATATTAATTATCTTTATCCTATTTTAATAAAATAAAAATAATTAAAATATTTATTTAAATTTTTATATTTTTTTTATTTCCTGTCTATCAGAGAACAGTAAATCTATAATTTATAAAATTTATAATATTTATAATAACTTTTTTAATTATTTTAATTAATTTATTAATTAGCTGGCACGAAAGCAGATATTTTAAAAAAAGATTTTTTCTAAAATTTAAGAAATATATATTAGAAATTTTATAAATACTATTATTAGATTTATCAGGCTGAAAACTATATTTATATAATTATAATAATTCTAGATTTTTTATTAAAATTGAAAAAATTCAAGAAGAATGCCTGGCTAGATAATAATATTAATTAATATTTAAAATATTAAATTATTTTTAAAAAAATCTTTTATTTTTATTATTAATAAAATTTTATTATTAATATATTATTTTTAATCTTTAGTATACTCTCAGATCTAGATAAAATCTTTTATAATATCTTAAAGTACTAGAAGCTCTTGTCTTTTATAATAATATTTAAAAAGCTTAAAATTTATCTTAATATTAAAAATATATAAATTATCAAAGACTGGAATAATAAATTAATTATATTAAAAATTATATTTATATTAACAGTTATCTAGAAATTATTAGATATTCTAATATTTTTATTTATTAAAAATCCTGCTGTAATCAATTTTTTATCTTTTATTATATAATTAAAAATTTTCTAATTATTATAACTAATAATATTAATATTAAATATCTTTTTAATGATTTTTAAAATATTTATTATTATTACTGGAGCCATCTGTATCCTGAAACTATTAAAATTCTTATATTTTAAATATATATTAATTACTTTATTATTACTGAGAAATATTAAAATATTTTTAATAATTCTTTTTAAATTTTATTATATTTACAGCCGAGGATTAAGAAGATAATAAATTAATAATAATTTTTTATATTAATAAGAATAAGAATATAGATAATCTTAATAATAATTTTAAAAATAAAATATTATTAAAAAATCTAATTTTTTTTAATTTAATAATATTACATATATTCAGATATAGATAAATATTTAAATTATATACTTTTTTTATTATCATGACTACCAACCAGGATAATATAAAAAATAATTTAAATAATAATTAATATATTTTTCTTTAGTAATCTAATCTAATTATATTTAAATTTCTAATATTATTTATAAAAATCTAATACAGAAGTGACTAGGCTGCTGGTTATTAATTAAAAAATTAAATTATTATTAATTAATAATTAATCTAATATCTGTTTTAATAATATAATAATTAAAAATATATTACTCCTAGTATATTATTCTTATAAAGATTTTATATAAATTATTAATTAATCTATAATTATTAATTTTTTAAGTATACCTGACCTTTCTAACCAGTAGTTAAAATTAGTTAAAGTAATTTCTTAACTATAATCTATTCTTAATTATATAGTTAAGAGAATTTTTATATCTTAATCTAACTATCAGATTACAGTTAAGATTAGGTTAAGATATAACAGTTAAATATAATTACTCTAAATATTTATAAAATTATAAAATTAAATAAATTATTTTTATTATTTTTATTATAATTTTAATTAATTTTCATGTATTTTTGCCTTATTTTTATATATATATATTAAAATTTATTATTTTTATATATTTTTTTAAATCTTTTAATAACTTATGGATCTGGTTTCTAATTATTTAATTATTTTATTTTATTTATATATAAATATTTATTAAAAAGATAAATCTTATTATTTAATTCTAATTTATATAGATATTTTAACTTATTTATATATTTTAAATAATTTATTAAATAATCTAGTTAATTTTTAAAAATTATATTTAAATTTAATAAATTATTTATTTAATTTAAAAAAATTATATTTACAAGTTTTAATTTAAATTTTTAATTAATTTAATAATTTTTATTAAATTCATGAGTTCTATAGATTATCTTATAAAAATTAGAAATTAGAAGAGAATTTTTATTTAATTCAGTAATTCTTTTAAATTATATTATTAAGAATAAAGATAAAATATTTAATATTAATTTTAAAAATTATATTATATATAATAATTATTTAATCTCTGAAATTTATATTTATTTATATTTAGAATAAAGATTTTTTTATATTAAAATATAGGTCTCTAAGCCAGAGTAAAATTAGATCTATAATAAATAATATTAATAAATTAGATTATATTTTCTTACTTCTATAATAAAAATTAGTTTTTTTTTAATATTTATAAGATTTTATATATATTACCTATATTTAAAATTAACTTTTTATAGAAATAGAGCAGTAAATTATATATAATTAATAATATTATTAATAAATTATTTAAAATTATCTGATATTCTTTAAATAATATCTTGTAATCTTATATATAATTTTAATAAATTTTATATTAATTAACTAATAAATTAAGAATTATTTAAATTATTTATTTAATTTACTGTATTTTTAGTTAATTTAATTAATTTAATATATTTAGTATATTTAGTTAATCTAAATTAATATAATTTTATATATATTTTAATTTAATAAATATTTAAATATTTTTAATCCATGCAGGCTAATTATATAATATAATTAATTAATTAATAAATTTATTTAATTTATTTATTATATTTATCTTCTTTAATCAGATAGATCAAATCTTTTAATTAAGATAAACTAAATTTATAATAATTAAATTATATAATTAAATATTAGATTATATAATTAAATTATATAATACTAATTCTAATCAGAAAATTAAATATTAAAATAATAAAAATAAATAATTAAGTCAGATAACACTAGTTCTAATTAAAAAATTAAATATTAAAATAATAATAATAAATATAATTAATAAACTTGTTAAAAGGAAGCAAATATTTATTTATTTTTTAAATAAAAAATAAATAGATTTTTTAAATATAAAAAAAATAAATTAAATTTATTTACTTGCTTCAGCTAGAGAATAAAAAATCTTATTTATTATTATTAATAAATAATTTTAGATTAGAATTATAAATTATTAATTTAATTATTAAATAAAGAAAATGGAGTAAGTAAGTAAGATAAAAAATAATAAATAAAAAAATATTAATTAAATAATCAGAATAATATCAGTAATATAAAATTTTATATAAAAAATAATTTATTTTTATATTATCTATCTTAGCTGGGATTTCTATAAAATTTATATAAAATTCTTAGTTAAGTTAAATAATTAAAAAATAATTATTTTAATTAATAAAGATTCCTGATATCTAGCTAATAATTATTATAAAAATTTCTAAAATTTTAAAATTCTAATTAAGCTAGAGCCTGTGGCTGAAAATTTTAAAATAAATTTTTAATATAATAATTTTATTATTTTAATATAAAAATTCTGTAGGTCAAGACCCCGAGAATAAATATAATATTTAAATATTATAAATATATTATAATCTTTATTAATATAAATAAATTAAATTTTTATTTATTATTAATATTTATCACTGGACTGCTATACTAATAAATATTATATATATTAATTAAATAAGATTTTAAAAAAAAATTATTTAAAAAGATTATTTTTCTGAATTAATAATAAAATTTAATAATAATTATACTATTAGCCAGGTTATCTGTATAAAAATCTTATTTAATAATAATAATTTTAATATTATAATTTATAATTAGAATTAATATATATTATAATATTATAAATATATATATTAATATTATTACAAGTACATGGCTTATATATATTATATAAAAATTTATAAAAAATATTAATTATTTTATATAAAAATAATACTGATAAGAATCATATATCTTATATTTTTATAATAAAAAATATTATATCTTTAACTATATTTATAAATATAGAAAAATATACTTGAAGATAATTTATTAATAATATTAAATATATTATTAAATTTTTTATTAATTTCTTAATCAGATATTATATAATATTATATATAAAAAATTTTTAATAAATTATTTAATATTACTATAACTGATATACAGGATATTATTATTATTATATATAATTAATACTTAATTAATTATAATATATAAAGTATTCTTACTCAGGAATTAAAAAAAAAATATTATAATAAAAATTATAAAATCTTCTAGAATTAATTATAAATTAAATAATTTAATATTAAATAATCTTATTTTAAATTCCAGAATATTAAATAGAGTTAGTTATAAAATATTAGAATAATTTATAAATAATTTTATTAAAAGATATCTGTCTCTGTTATTAAAATTAATAATAATATAATAATAAATATAATATTAATAATTTTTTATATAAGATTCCTGACTATTCAGATTAATAAAATTAAATTAATAAATTATTATAAAAATAATAATTATATAAATTTTAATAATAATATAAATAAGAACTTTCGAAGCCTTAATTTTAATTTTAATTTTATTAATTTTAATTATAATCTTATTTTAAATTTTTATCTCTAGAAAAATTCCTTATAATTTACCTGTAAATAATAGTTAGGAATTTAATTTATATAAAAATTAAATTTTTTAATTAAAGATTTATTTTAATAAAGCTAGTCTAGTTATATAATTATATTAGCTAAAATAAATAAATCTAGAATTTAATCTTATATATAATATAATAGAATATTATAAGATTTCTAAATAATATATTTATTTAAATTAAAGAATTCTAATTAATCAGGACCAGAGAATCAGAGTTAAAATAAAATTAAAAAATCTATATAATTAATTAGAGCTAAAAAATTAAAATTATAATTAATAAGTTTTAGAATAAAGCTTTATAAAAAAAAAAATAATTATAAAAAAATTAATTTTTATAAAAATAATTATCTAATTTTTTTTAAAATATATTTAAATATATAAAAGACTCTAGAAGCCCACAGAAATATTTATAAATAATAATAATTTTATAATCTTATTTTAAACTTTTACTTTTAAAAAAGTTTCTTATATATATTAACTACTTAAAAAGTCTTCTAGTTATATTATATTTTTTAAATAAAATAATATAAAATCTTAGTATAATAATTAATCAGAAATTAAATTTAAATTTTTATATATTATAAATTATTATTTATATACAGATCCTAGAGGATTATTTATATATAATTATATAATTTATTTTAAAAAATATATTTAATAAAATTACTTATTTACTCTGGGTCTACTTTACTAATAAAAAATTAAATTTAAAATTATAATTTATTTAATATTATTTCTAATATCTTAGTATTCTAATTCTTTGAAATCTTATAAATATTTTTTATAAAATTATAAATATCTATAGTAAATATCTAATTATTTATAATTTTAATTTGTATTATCTGATGTAGATTATATTAAAATATAATAAAAATTTTAAATAATTTAATTATTAATTATATATTAGTTTAGAGCTGCTGGTCAGTAAAGAAATAATTATAAAATTATTATTAATTATATATAAATTATTTTATAATTTATAAATTAATTAATTAATTACTAGTTTTTTAAGAACTAGTTATAAAATATTAATTATATATTAATATTAATCTAGTTTATTCTCTGACCTACTAAAATACTTATATTAAAATATTAAAATTAAATAATTATTAACTAAAAATTATTTTAAAAAATTATAATTATATATATATTCTATATAAATATAAATATTATATTAATAAATAATATTAATATTCTTCTTTATACTAATATTTATAAAAATTATTAATAGAATAATATTAAAAAATTAATTATATAATAGTTCTGTCCAGAATATACTAATTAAACTAAATAAATAAAAAAAGATAAAATAAGTTTTAAAGTAATATAAATATATATACTTAAAGAAAATTAATAAGAAATTTTATATAATCTAATATTTAATAAATAAAATAACTGCTAAAGCATCAAGAATTATATAATATAAATAAATTAAAAAAAATAAGTCTATATAGAAATTCTAGTAAATAATATAATAAATATAAATTAAAAATAATTATAAATTTATTTTTATATTTATTTTATATAATTTAAATTATAATAATACCCTGCTTAGTAATCCAGGAAAAATTTAGATTATTTTAAAAAATATTTTTTAAAATTAATATTACTAATCTAAGTAATATTATAAAATATATTTATTATTATTATTATATATCTAGTTTATAGATATTATTTTATTTATTTTTATATATTAATTATAATTATATTATACAAGCTAGATAAAAATAATTATATAAATCTAAAAAATTATTATTTTATAATCTTATTAAATATAATTAATAAAATTTTTAGATTTATTATTATTATATATCTTAATTATTTAATTAAATATTATAAATCTTTATCATAAAGATATATAAGAGAATAATAAAAAATAATTTTATAAATATATATTATTTTTTTCTAGAGAAGTCTATACTACTTAATAAAATAAATAATTTATTATAATTTTTTATTTTTTAATATATCTGGGACTTATAACAATGTTTTATATTTATATTTATTATATAATTTTTAAAATATTAAATTTTTCTAGTATTTATTGATTGGATTTAAAGTTTTCTTAATAATTATTATATAATTATTATATTAAGAATATTTTTAATAAATATTAAATTATAATTAATATCCTGCAGAACCTTCTATTATTTTTTATATTTTATTTATTTTATAATATTAATCTGCTTAATAGCAATAATAGAAATTTTTATATAATTATATATATAAAATAATATTTATATTCTTATTCAGAGCTTTATTAATTAACAGTTATTTTTAATTTTAGTAGATGCATGAATATACTATATAAATTAAAATAAATATATATATTTAAATTTTTATTTATTAAGTAAAGATTAATTTATCTAATTAAATAAAATATTTTTATATTATTTATTTATAATCTTTATATTATAAAATTTAATTAATTATTTTATTTATAGAATATCAAGATTAAGCCTGTAAAGAAATTTTATTTTTTTAATATTTATTTTATTTTTAATTATATTTTTAATTACTAATTTAATATAAAAATAATTTATTTTTAATTATTAATATATATATATTATAATTTTAATTCTTTAACTCTTACACAACTACTCTATATAATTTATATATAATATAAAGAATTATTAAAAAATAATATTTAATATTATTAAGATTATAGAAAGTATTTAGTATTATATATTTTATTTAGTTATTAAGGCTTTTTTATATAATATTATATAATTTTTAAAATCTATTTTTATATTATATATTTTTATTTATAATAAATTACTAAGAATAGCTGCCTGCAGATTCTAATATATTATCTTATTAAATATTTTATTATATATAAAATTAATAATTAATTATAAGAAAAAATCTTAAATAAGATCTGATACTTTTCTCTTTCTAAAAATTTAAAATAAATTTTATTTAATTCTTAAATAAAAATCCAGTAAACTTAATCTTAAAATTATTAATTATATTATATTTTTTAATAAAGCCTACTATATACAGAGATTATATATTTAAAAATAATATTTAAATAATATCAGTTATTTAAAATTTTTATATAAATTTATATAAATAACAGTAACTACAGAGATAATAATAATATAATAATAATTATAAAATTTTATATAATTAATTATCCAGTAAACTTTAATATAATATATATAATTTATATTAAAAAATTTATCAGTATTGATATAATCCTGATTACTATTAAATAATTATAATATTTTTATTATATTAATTTTAATATTTCTAAAATTATATAAAATAATTTTTTATTAATAATTAAATTTTTATTCAGGCCTGTACTAATCTCTTTAATTATTATTTATTAAATTAATATATTTTATAAAATATTATTATATATATTACTTAACTGTACTGTCTTGGCTAAATAATCTTTTTATAATAATTCTTTAATTATAAAAATTTTTTTAATAATAAATATATTAATTATCTTATTAAGATCAGTGTTAAAGTTATTATCTAAAAAAATTAATATTAATAAATTATATTTATTTTTAATTTATTATATATATCTCAAGATCCTAGCTGATAAAACTTAAAAAGTTTAATAAAAAATTAATCTATATAATTTATATATAAAAAAGCTTTTTAAAATATATTTTTAAGATATTAGTTCTGTATATAAATATATATTAAATATAAAGCTCTATTTTAATTCAGATATAAATTATAAAGATTAATTTTATCAATTATTTTAATATTATTAGAATTATATAATTAATTAAATATTTATATATAATAAAAAAATATTTAATCTATGATATTTTATTTCTATATATATAATATATAAATATATATAAAGATATATTAAAATTAAGACTTTCTATAAATAATAACAGATATATATTTAAAATTAAATTTATTAATTTATTATAAAATAACACAGTTTATTATTATAATATAGATTATAAATAAATTTAAATTTTTATTAAATAAAATATTAGAAAACAAGAATAATCTTCTTTTATAAAATAATAATTTTATTTTTTTATATATTTATTTTAATAAAAACACTTCCTCTGCTAGCTATGTAAAGAAAGATATTATAATAAAAATATTTTTATAAAAATAATTAATATAATTAAATCTTATATTCTTTTAGTAATAAATAAATTTAGTAAACAAGACCTTAGATAAACATAAAGTAATATAATATATTAAAAAAAATATAGAAAAATTTAGATATTACAAGTATTTTATATATATAAAAATCTTTATATATATATATATATATCATATAGCTCTAGATACAAGTAATTCTTCTAATTATTTTAATAATATAATATCTAGCTACTAAATTAATATTATTTATTATTTAATTATAAAATTAACATAAATATATATAAATAAATTAATAAATTAGTTAATTAATATAATTAATCAGATTCTGATTAAAGAAGTTAAATTATTATTTTAAAGATTTTTAATATATATATATTTATATTCTATTCTTTACTGGGAAATTTAGCTTAGCTAGAATTCCAAAGATTTTTATAAAATAAGTAAATTAAATTAATAATATTATTTTTAATATATATTTTTAAGCTAGTTAAATATATAAAATCTAAAGATTAATATAAAGTTTTATTTTAATATTTTAGATATAATTATAATACTAAAATTATAAATATTATAGAGCACCTGCTCTCTAATATTATAATAAATTTAATTTAATCTTATTAATTTATTATAAATATATATTTTTAATTTTATAAGATTCTTGATAATTATATTCAAAACAAATAATTTTATTATTTTTTATAAGTATATATGTAGTATATAGAAAATTCAAAATATTTTAAAAGATTTATATATATTATTAACTCTTCTGAAAGTAAAATAATTAATATTTACTTAATAAGATATTTACTTGAACATACAAATTCTTTTATATAATTAATCTAATTTTTTAAAATTATATAATATTGCTTATAGTTTTTCATAATATAAAATAATAGTGGAAAAGTGATGTAGACAGTCTTAAAAAGTATTAAAATATAATTTTTTAAGGGTTTAATTCCTAGAAGCCTTGTGGGTGTGCTTTTACAGGAAGACTGATTTCCTTTTTAAAAACATATAAAATTAAGAATAGTAATAATTGCTGTGAATTTTAAATATTAGTTCAAATATATACTATAATATATTCTAACAATATTAATATTACATAGCATTTCCAGGGAAAGCTGCAGAGTTAATTAATATATATAAATAAACTATAATATTTTGTAAAGATTATACAGTAGTTATTTATATAATATATTATTAGAAGTTCTGAAAATATCTTCAAAAATAGATTTATAAATTTCTAATATGAAGTAATCAGATTTACTAGATTTATAAGAAATTATTATTTTAGTTTCATAAAAAGAAGAAGGGCAGTATCTGGTTTTAATATAATAATTACAAGAATTAATTAATATAAAGACTAGAATTCCTGGGAAAGCTGGTAATATCTGATTATAATTATATTAAAATCAAAGTCTTTATTAGTATATTTTAAGAATTTAATAGATTTTATATTTATTGAACAGGAGTATCCTAATTAACTTGAAATAAGAAAAATAATAAATATTATTAAGATTAGCTATTAAAAGAGATAAAATAATCTCTACTAAGATTTCATCTTTTTTGCAAAAAAATAATATTTAAAATTGTCAGGTTTTTTTAGAGATATATATCTTTAATAAATTATTTTTTTTTTTTTGGTTTTTGTATGATCTTCTATACAGATATTATATTATTAATTATTTGTAATTTTTTACGAGTAAATTATTTTATAACTTTATATATAATTTATTTATATACCCGGGATATTTTAAGATACAATTAGTGTTCAAAAGTCTCAGGACATCCCGCTCCCGCGTCTTACACGTCAAAAAACTCAACCTCTTCAACCAACCACCACATAACCAAAATAAGGTCTTTTGGCACAAAAATAAGTATAAATCATGCTTATTCTATAAAGCTTACTCCTGAAATATACTCTGTTATTTTTTTTAGACTTAAAATAAAATAATCTTCAGGTAAACTAGCTCATCAATTTAATATCTCATATTTAATAATTTATTATATTAAAGAATACTTGAAATTATAAACAGTTAATATCTCTACCTTATTCTAATAGATCTTATAAATTTAACTGTCCTATTTATTACTATATATTTTTAATAGTACACCAATTACTAAAAATAAGCTGGAAAATATTAATTTCTGTTATCTATACTAATATAAGTATATAAATATTAAAGACTATAATTAGATATGTTCTTTGCTTTTATAAAATATATAAAAAGCTAAGAAAAGAATATCCTTATCTAAAAAAAATACTAAAGAATACTATAAATTCTGCAGAATATAAATCCAAAAATATATCTGAAATAATATTATATTTTTAAATAAATACTCTGTTGAACATGATGCTTTAAAAAATATTAAATATATTTTTTAATTTATTAATAAAGATTATAACTATAATTTAATTAATATATAATATTATAATAAGATTTATAAACAGATAATTTAAACTGCTATCTAGTTTAGTAATTATATTAATTTAATAATTATAAAATATAATTTAAAGATATCTTAAAATAATTATATAAGATCCTTATATATCTAGGTACTTGAAGAGAATCTATAATCTATATATAAATTAGAAATCTTATTTTAATAAGATAATATACTAATTTATTAAATAAATAAAATTAAATACTAGTTTAAATCACACGGGATTTAAATCATAGATTAATTATTATATTTATTTAATCTTAATCTAATTAAACACACCTGGATACTTTTAAAATATACTTTTTATAAAAAATATCTAAATCTCTGGCTAGGGGGACATAGAGAAGAAAATAAAGAAATATTTAATATTATTTTATATATATACTAGGATAATATACTGCAAATAGTATTAGATAATCTTATCCATTTAATGCCATGCTATATTAAGGCTGTTTATTTATTTAAAGATTATTATATAAAATATTAATAATAGAAAAGATCAACACCAAAGATCTTTTATATATAGAAAGAATTAGTGGAGTTATTAAGTTTTAAAGAGAATTATTTACTAGAACAGGAGGCGGGTGTCCCGAGACTTTTGAACA
The DNA here is from genome assembly GCF_003184835.1 of Aspergillus costaricaensis CBS 115574. NCBI lineage: Eukaryota > Fungi > Ascomycota > Eurotiomycetes > Eurotiales > Aspergillaceae > Aspergillus > Aspergillus costaricensis. Next base: position 71,806 of record NW_020291855.1, read on the forward strand.
TATAGTATATATAGTATACATTTATCTTAAAATCTTGCAGTTAAAGTATATGTAATAATTTATTATATTTTATTTTAATTAGTTTATTTAATTATAGTAGTTTATAATAGATCTTATGAAAGCTAGATTTTATTTATTAATTTAAATAGATTGAAGAAACTGTCTGCTTAATAATTAAAATAGTAATTTTTATATAATTTTTATAATATATTGGTTGAACTCTATAATAACTTTAATAAATATTTATATTATTAATTATCCGAAGTAGTATTAGAGCTACTAGCTATGATATCTATTTTTATATAATTTTATTTAACGCACTATAATCTAAAATTTTTTTAATTTTAATAAGATTTATTTAAAGTAACAATAATATTAAATCTTAATTTATATATATATATGTTATATTTACCTAACTTAAAATATTAAATTCTATAATATTATATAAAAATCAATGATGATATTAAATTAGATATTTAATAATTTTATATTATTTTATAGATAAATACTTTATATTACTTCTCAAGTTACTTTATATATTATTTTTTATATTGTTCTTTAACTTATTGTTACCTAGTTCTGTAATAGAGATTAGTTATATAATTATATTAATAAAAGTTATATATATAAATAAGTATTATTTTATAAGTATTATTTTATAAATAATTTTAATGTTAAAATATATTAAATATTATTTAGAAAAGTAATTTAGCTTTAAAAAATTATAAATATTAAAATTTTAATTTATAAATATTTAACAGGGTTATTAATAATTTATTAATATCAATTATATATATTTAAAATTTTTTATAAAATTTAGATTCTCTTATTTACTTTAGTTTATAAAAATTTATATATTATATAAAATATTAATAATTGTAGTATCTGTCTAGGAGTTTAATTTGATATTTATTTAAAAAGTTACATAGGTTCTAGTAATAATAATATATATAAATAAATATAGAATATCTTTTCATTAGATTACATTTATATTAAAAATAAATCTGTTTTTTTATTAAAAAATATATCTTTGAAATTTTACTGCAGATTAATATCAATCTAGAATTTATAAATTATAATTGTTATTTATTTTTATATATACTTATCCCGCAGAAACAAATTTGAAGTTCTATTAAATAAATATTAAATATTATATTATACAGCTCTTTAATATTATTTATTTAATAATATTTTTGAAATTATATTATTTAGAATTAATTTATTATAAATCAAGCTTTTTTTTAGAAAAAGAACTTATAAAATAAATAATTAATTTCAAATTATTATTATTATTTAAGCTGTTTGTTACACTATTTATGAAAGTTTTTGTAAATTTAATAGAACTATTTCTAGAAATTGTTCTAAAGAAGATTATGTTAGAGATAATAGAAATTATATTGATTATATTTAAAAGTTTTATCAGTGTAATAATTATAATAAGTAATAAAGATATAAATAAAAGAAATAGATTTTAAAGAATTATTTAGAACAAAAAATATTTAAAGATTTTAATAATAAAAAATATATAAATTAATTTAATATAATAACCGCTGATATACTAGATAAAATATTAAATAAAATAACAAAGAAAATAATAAAGAAGATAATCATAAAGAAAATCATAAATAAAATCATAAATAAAATCAAAAATAAGATAATAGACATTATATTAAAATTCTGAAAAAATATCAAAAAATTATTAATAAATCTATTGAAAAGATAACTAAGATCTCAATAAAAAACAATAGTATAATTAACAAATATTAGATTAAATAATTAATAATCTTATTCTAGATAATAGAATATAAAATTAAATTCTCATTAAAATTTGTTTTAATATTTAATTTTATTAACTTTATTTGTTTATATATTTATATTGATTTAATTATTTTTATTCTAATTTTTACTTTTATCTCCGCTTCTGCTAGTATTAATATTTTTATTAATTTAGATATTTCTATATATATTTTTAATTAATAATTTTATTTTTATTAAAACTTGAGTTACTAGTATAATATTTTTAATATTATACATTTTAATAAAGATTTCATATCGGCTTTTAATATTATTATCTGAGATATATAAATTTTTGAAATTATTCTTTGAATATAAATACTTGCTCCGCCAGATTAGAAATTAATTAAAAATAATAAATTAAATATATTAGAGTTTTATATTAGTCTAGGCTTGTCTGGGCTTTTTAATTATGTTTTTATTTAATTTTATGAATAGTTTTCTGGAAAAGACTCTTCCTCAGAAATATTTGAAATAATTATTCATATAATATTTTATTTTGGTATGTTCTTTCTGGATTTTTATAACATTATTTTTTGTAATATTTAATATACTTATAAGTAATCAAATAGCAGGGTTTTAATTATTTTTATACTTAGAATGAATCATGGTTTGATAAGTAAGAAAAATAGTTATATAATTACTTAAATAATTTAAGATAATAAAAATTTTAAAATTAGATAGAAAATCTTGAAATTATAGAAAACTATTTCAATGAAATTTAAAAAAATTATATGAACAATATATAACCTTATCAAATAATATCTAAGATTTGAGTAAAATAGAATTTATTACATGGCAGTCGTTTAATTCTCAAATTTAATTAGATTTATATCAAAAATAATATTATTCTTATTTATATATATTTATATATTTATTTTATTTGTTTTAATTTCTAGAGATTAGTTATTTTAGCATACTTAGATATATATATATATATATATAACTTTAATAAAATTAAATATTATTTATGATTTTGGCATAAAAGATTTTATTTTTATAGATTTTAAATAAATGTTTTTCTCTTTTAATATTTCCCTTTAAATATTATTCATTTTAAATAGTCAGTCAAGTAGCTCAGTACTTTTAATATTATATAATAAAAAATATCTTTAAAATATTAAAATATAGTAGAATAGCTATTTTTAAAATACTAAGTAAATTTAATTTTATTTATTTTGTTTTACATCAACTCTTAAAAAATAAGCTAGTAATAATGAACTTCTTTATATTAATTAAAAAAAGAAACTATATACTAGCCATGTAAAGCAGCCATAAAGAATATTCAAGAAAATAAATAATTTATACAAAAGATATTATTATAAAAAAACCTTAACATACGATCCAGTAAAACCAGAAAATATAAAATAATAAAAAATTAAAATTAAAGTTTAATCATTACTTATAAAGGTTTCTTCACGCGTACCTTCATACTGTAAAACTTATTATTAATTATTAATATATAAAATATTTTAATCTCTTAATCTTTAGTTATATAACATTTTTATAAGCATTTATATTGAATCAAAGGCTTTGTTTTGAAGATATTAAGTGATCCAGGCAGAGAAGTGGACTGAACAACCACATAAACTGCTTAACCATTCAATAGTATAAATAATTTTACTAAAAGATAGAAGAAAGAATCAGATTATATTATTATATATAAATTCTTTTCATTCTGTGGCTGTGCTGGTGAAAAAATTGATATTTCTATTTTAAGATAATTTAAAAATAATAATTTCAAAGGTGACTACTAGAAAGTATTAATTAAAAAAGATTTTATATTTTATATTAGATTATAATATCGGGGGTAGCTTTATAAGAGAAATTTAATATATATTATAAAATATATAAAACTTTTATTTTATATAAGTAATGTGGGTGGGAAGAAAAATAAAGAATATAAAAATTAAAATAAAAATATTAAAATTAGAAATGAGAAAAGATTATATTAATAATTATTATTTTCATTTCATAAAAACCTCTGTCTTTCGGATTTAATAATAATAATATTTCTAGAGTATTTTCCAATAGCCTGAATAAGTATTTTACTATAAAATAATCTATAAATAAGATTACTAATTATAAAATATGTTTAATAAAGAAAATCCAGCAGCTTTTAGCTTAAATGTTAGACTGATTTTTATATATTATATAATTTATTTTATAGTAAATTATAAATTAATATATTAAGTAATAATGGAGTCTTGGTTATTAATTTATAGAATAAATTATTATTCTATATAAAATAATAATATCTAGTTATTATAGTAATACATTTAAATAAATATATAAAATACATATAGAAAAATACAAACCTATCTAGAAAAGTATGATAATTATTTTATTTAATCAGATATTTCTGTAAAGAGGATTCTCTTTGATAGATTGATTTTTATAATAATCGATTGATTAATTGATTCATATATATATATACTTATATCTGCCCTAACAGCCAAGTAATAGATGATATTAATCTAATAACTAGGCATTACTGCTAGGATAACTAGTAAGATTACTTATATTTAGAAATATAATTATATATATATAAATATATTTATATCATATAAAATACTTACAATCCTTTAATCTTTTTATACTGTTTTTAAATATAATACCTTATTTACATGGATCAGAAGAAACTCTAATTTATATACAAAATATTATTAATTTAGATTCTGTTTCTTAGATATATTTCTCTCCAGAAAAAAAATTAAATCTATTCAGCTATATAAATTATTCTCAAATAAAGATTTTTATTATAGTATCCTCCTATGCATAGCTGACAGGGAAGATATTATTATTAAAATAAATATATAAAAATAATAAGATCATTTGTATTATTTTATGAAGAAAAATCATTCTTTTTTCTAATATTTTATTGAGTAAGATTCTGAAATAACTTAGAATTTATATTATGATAATAAATTATACTACTTTATAACCTAAAGTAATAAATCTAATTTTAAGTATATATCTGTAATCATTTATAGAAGTTCTTAATGTAAATATTTTTATATATATATCTGCACGTCATGCATATAAAAATAAGAAAAAATTAAATTATATATTTTTTATTTTATATAAACATCCAGTAAGTTCTATATTTTGATAATATTAATATAGTCTATAATAATGATTATTTTAATTCATATTCATGTTAAAGTAAAGCTTTATCTTTAACTTTTATATAAAATAAGTATCTTAAGAATAGATTCTAAAAGAATTTCTTATATTTAAAAATTGTAAAAGATAATTATTTATTAGATTTTTTATATTTTACTAATTAAGATCTTAAAATATATACAGTATAGTAAAAGTACGGTTAATATATTAGAATTAGTATTACTTTATATATAAATAATATTTCTGGTACTAAGTTTCATAAAATAATACTTTATATATTGAATATAATATCATATAATTTGTTTAATTTTTATATATAATATCGAGCCAGAAATTTAATAAAAAATCTTATAATATAATGTAATATTATGAAGAAATTATTTGTAAATATATAAATTTTATGTTCAAAGATCTGGTACTTTTTATTATAAAAATATAATATATATAACTTTCATTAATACTATTCTTATAAAATTGATGAATATTATTATAGTTTTTTATACAGTATATACAAACCAAGTATTCATATTAGAATTAATATGTATATTTATTTTTTAAGTTTATAAATCTATAGAATATACTAATCCTGATCAATATTGAATATTATTATTAAATAAAATTTTTATATACATAATCGGGCTGGCAGTACAATTATTATGAAACTTTATTATTGACATTAATGAATAATTATATATATAAAATTTTAAGATCATAATTTATATAAATGTTTACTGAATTATTAATATAATGATTTAGTAATAGATATTAACAGAAAATAAATATTTAATAAATTTATATTGCTATTTCAGGAAATTACTTTTTCTGATTATATTAATATCTATATTAATAAAGATTATAAGAATGTATCCAGAGGAGTGTTTCTAGCACCCTGTAAAAGCACGCCTACTAATGCTTCTAGGGGTCAAATAATCCTGAAAGGTTATATTTAACTGTTCTCTAACAGCATCTATATTATTTTTCTGGTGTTTTTTGATATTGTATGATTATAATATTTGAAAACTATTAAGAGAATTATATAGTCTTAAGTAGTTAAACTAACTGTATATGAGAATTTATATATTTAAGGAAATATCTTACTAGTTATTATCAATAATTTTAAATACTTTTAAGAAAATAATAACAGACATAAACCTCTGAAACGTATTTAAATTTTTAAATATTATGAATATATTTATAGAGAGAATAGTAAAGCCATTTTTCTGGATATAATTATAAAGAATCTTATAGAAATTAAAAATATTATATACTTATAATAAGCTGAGTAAATTAAATGTATTAAATTTATTATAATTTTAGAGAGCAAGGGATCCGCTCTTATATTTTTAATATTATATTTATATTTAAAAATAATAAGATAAAAATTTATATTAATTTTCAGATTATATATATAAAAGATTTTTAATATAATAATCTAATCTTTTTATTATAAGAACCAAAATTTAATTAATTAAATTAATAAAATATTACTGCCTGCGGAGCCTTAGAAAACTTAAATTATAAAATTATAATTAAGTAAATTTTTTAATTAATAATATATTTCATATTATATATAACATGGAGAATATAAAATATTTTATATATATAAATATGTCTTGAATTAACATTCTGAAAATAAATATAGTATTTAAATATTATAAATATACTATGATTTTTATTAACATGGGTATTAATATAATTAAAAAATAATTTTCTAAAATATTAATATAAGTTAGCTGAGTATTTATTTACTATTAATATTTATTACTAGACTGCTATGTTAATAGATATTATATATATTGATTAAATAAGATTTTAAAAGAGAATTATCTAGAAAAATTATTTTTTTATATTAATAATAAAATTTAATAATAATTATATTACCAGCCGGATTATTTATACAGAAATTTTATTTAATAATAATAATTTTAATATTATAATTTATAATTAGGACCAGCATATCTTACAGTATTTTAAATATTTAAGATTATAAATATATATATTAATATTATTTATTATAAGTATTTAGCCTGTGTATACTATACAGAAGATTATAAAAATATTAATTATTTTTATAAAAATAATATTAATGAGATATATATTATATTTTTTTATAATAAAAAGTATTACACTTTTAATTATATTTATAAAAAGACATACCTGGTGATAATTTATTAATAATATTAAATTATATAATTAAATTTTTTACTGATCTTATAATTAAATATTATATATAGAAAAAATCTTCTAGTAAATTATTTAATACTGTTATAACTGACGCGCAGGATATTATTATTATTTTAAAAAATTGTCAATTTAATTAATTATATTATATTAAGCAGGATAATGCCTGCTTAAAAATAATAAAAAAAATTATAAAAATTTTTAAATTTAGCTAGTTAAATTTTAAGATATCAAATAAAACCAGTCCTGGGATTCTGAGAAAATCTATAAATAATTCTAAAAAAATTTCTATTTTTATTATTAAAATTAATAATAATATAATAATAAATATGAATAATAATAAGTTTCTTTCTTATAATAAGTCCCTGGCTGTTTAAATTAATAAAATTAAATTAAAAAATTATTACTGAAGTAATAAATATATAGATTCTGATAGTAATAAAGATAAAGATTCTTTAAATCTTGACTTTAATAATAATAATATTAATAATAACTATTAATAAGTATATTATAATTCAATATATTATAAATTAATTACTGGAAAAGTCTTCCAGTTATAATATATTTCTTTAGTAACAAAGAAATATAAAATTTTTGTATAACAACAGTCCAGGAGTTATATTTTATTTATTATATATTTTCAATTATTATATATATACAGATTCTGCAGGACTGTTTTTATATAATTATATAATTTATTTTAAAAAATATATGCAAGGAGGAATTATCTTAAATTATTTTTAATATTTTAATATCCTGAATTTTCAGGGCCTTGCTAAAAACAAGATTATTTATATATATAATATTTATAATCCTGAGCTGTGGAAAAATATTTTAATATTAAAAATCTTTTATAAAATTATAAATATTCATAGTAAATATCTAATTATTAGTAATTTTAATTTAAAATTATCTGATATAGACTATACCAGGATATAATTATTAAGATTCTGAAGTAAAGTATCAATTAATTTTATGATTAAAATTAATCTAAAGCTACTGCTCCCCGAAGGGATAATTATATATAAAAAAATAATAATAAGATTATTATTAATCTTGTATAGGCTATTTTATGGTTTTTAAATTAATTAATCAATTATTAATTTTATTAGAATTGGTAGCAAGGTATTAATTATAAATTTATATTAATTTAATTTAATTTTCAATTTACTAAAATACCTGTACTGGAACAGTAAAATTAGATAACTATTAACTAGAAATTATTCTAAGAAATTTTAATTATATATATATCCTGCCTAGAAGCGAATATTTTATTATTAGATAATATTAATATTATTATATTTTATCTTGTATTAATAGTTATATAAATAATTAGTAAAATAATCTCTAAGAGATGAATTATATAATAATTCTATTTAAAATATATTAATAAAATTAAATAAATAAAGAAGATAAAGCAGGTACAGAAATAATATAAATATATATATTTAAAAAAGAATAAAAAAAGATTCTGTGTCGTCTAATATCTGATAAATAAAGTAATTATTAAAATATTAAGAATTATATATTATAAATAAAACAAAAACTTAAATCTGTACAGAAATTCTAGTAATTAATAAGATAAATTTATATTGAAGAATTTTTAAGATTTATATTAGAAAATTTTTAAAATTTAAATTTATACCTGTCTTATAAGACTCCAGTAATTCATTAAATAATATTTTAATTAATAATCTAGTAAAAAAAGTTAAATCTTTTAAAAAAAGATTTTTCTTTAAGATCGACACCGCTTACTTAAGTAATATTATAGATTGTTATTATTTATTATTATTATATATATTATAGATTACTCTGTAAGAGATTTATAAAATTATATATTAAATTATATTTTATAAAATATTCAGCCTGGATAGTATTCTAACTTTTATTTTATAATAAATACTATTTTAAATTAAATAAATATTATTAAAAATATTTAATATATACCTGGATTATAGATATTATTTTATTTATTTTTATATATTAATTATAGTTATTCTGCGCAAGCCGGGTAAAAATAATTATATAAATCTAAAAAATTATTATTCTATAATCTTATTAAATATAATTAATAAATTTTACAAATTTATTATGATTAAGTATTTTAATTACTTAGTTAAATATTGTAAATCTTTATTATAAAAATATATAAAAGAACAGCAGGAATATTTTTAAAAGTATATATTATATCTTTTTCTAGAGAAGATATATACTGCTTAATAAAATAAATATTTTCTTATAATCTTTTTGGTTCTTGATATATCCAGAATTTATAATAATATTTTATATCCATATTTATTATATAATTTTTAAGAACAGCAGGTACCTTTGGTGCTTATTAATTAAATATAAAAATTTTTTTAATAATTAATAATATATAATAATTATTATTATATTAGAAAATATCTTTAAAAAATATTAAATTCTAATTAATATCCTGCAGGATTCCTTATTGTTTTTTATATTAGAAAAAATATTAATCATTTGGTAGAATATATAATCTAAATTATTTTATATTTTAAATCATTATATATATATATAGATTTTACAGGACTGTTTTTACATAATTATAGAATTTACTTTAAACCTAAATTTAAGAAAAATCACCCTAGATCTATTCTCTTATTAATAAAAAAATAAATTTATAGATATAAGTTATTTAATATTATTTTTAATATTTTAGTGTCCTGATCCTTCGCAGCCTGGATATAAAAATTAAAACTATTTATATATATAATATTTTTAATTTTAAATTATAAAAAAATATCTTCATACTAGAAATTCTTTATGAAATTATAAATATCTGCAGTAAATATTTAATTATCAGAGATTTTAATTTGTATTATCTAATATTAGCTGTATTAAAATATAGCTATTAAGATTTTAAAATAAAAATATTAATTAATTTTATTATTAAGATTAATCTGGAGCTGCTATTCTTTAAAATATAATTATATATAAAAAATAATTATAAGATTACTATTAAAACTTTTATAAATTAATAAAACAATTTATAAATTAATTAATTAACTACTAATTTTATACAAAACTAATAATAAAATATTAATAATAACTTTATATTAATTTAATTTAATTTCTGATCTACCAAGACACTTATACTAGAGTAATAAAATTATATATTAATTAATTAAAAATTATTCTGAAAAATTTTAGTAGTATATATATCCTGCCTAGATATAATTATTAATATTATTATATCCCGCCTTGTATTAACACTTATAAAAATAATTAATAAAATAATTTAAAAAAATAAATCATATAATAGTTCTGTCCAGAGTATATCAATAAAATTAAATAGATAAAAAAAAGATAAAGTAGGTATTAAAATAATATAAATATATATATTTTAAAAAAATAAAAAGAGATTCTATATAATTTAATATTTAATAAATAAAGTGATTACTAAAGCATTAAAAATTATATATTATCAATAAATTTAAAAAAAGGTAAATCTATACAGAAATTTCAGTAATTAATAAAATAAACTTATAAATTTCTAAAGTTTATCTTATACTTATTCTATAAGTTTCTCGGAGAAAAAAGGCAGACTATAATAAAAAAAATAACAAGATTAATAAATAAGAATTTAATTATATATATTTATTCTTAATACTTAGTATATTTGAATATATATTTTAAAATTAAAAATAATTATCTTAGATAATAAAGGTCTAGATAAATATATAAATTTTACTTATATATTTAATTATAAAAAGATTTCTATTATTACTACTAAGCAGATCAGTATTATAAAATAAATAAAATATAAAAGTTAATAAAAAGTTTTGTGAAATATTAATTATAATTTAATATTTTCCAGAAACCTCCTCTAGCATGGTAATAATTATATATTAATTATTACGAAAATTTTGTATCTAAATAATAGATATTAAAATATTTATTATTATTAAAAATTATATAATAAGTATGAATATAAGAGATTATTATAAATCTTAAATATATTAAAAATAAAAAAAAACTTTAAATATAAATATTTATTCTATTAAATAGTATATATCTCCTCCAGAAAAAGATATAATATATATTTATAAAGATATTTCTATTATCTTTTTATATATTTTTATAATAAAAGCTTATAATATTTAACCAGATAATTAAGATATATAATAATAATAATTAAAAGTCTTACTAATTATGCTTAATAAGATTATAAAATAATATTTTTTTTAAATTTATATAATTATAATTAATATATAAGAATAAATAAAATAAATTTATAATTTGAATATAGATTAAATATTTTTAATACTACCTGCTTAATTTAAGATAATATTTATTATAAAATAAGATTTAGAATATGATCTAGACTAGATATTTTATAATATATAATATAATATAAAACTCTGTAGACCTTTTACAGAGTAATTTATAATATATATAATAATAATACATAATAATATTCTGTAATATTACTTAAATTAATATTATTAATTTTGAAAAAATATTTTTTAAAATATTCCGGCTTTCTTCTTTGAATTCTTAATTAAAATATCATTTATATTACTAGAATCATGCAAGACAGATATAAAAATAAATTTAAAATTATTTTTAATTCATATTTACTGTACTAGTTATTAAAAATCCTATATAAAATTTTTTTTTGAATTTATTTATAATATATGATTCTTAATATTTTAATAGTTATATTATTTTTTAAATATTAGATTATATAAAATCTTTTCCCTATTCTCTTCTAAATATATATATTTATATTATTCTTACATTTATTTTATCCTTTTCTTTATTTAACTATATTAATAAAAGAAATACTATTACTATATCAGTCAGGCTTCCTCCACACCAGCCTTCGCTCATGCCACACCCTCTATCTACCTTAAGAGAAAAAAGATTATTTACATATTAATATTTTAATATTCTAAAACTAATTTAATTTAGTATCCAGAGATTTAGCAAAAAATTATTTATTATGAAATAATTTAATTTATAATTAATTTTAAAAGATTTTATAATTTTTTATAAGATTATAAATCTTTAACTCTTGTAATGTTTCTGTTACAAGAAATACTTGTACTAATAATAATTCTATTATAAAATTTTATATTACCACATAATCTACAGGCCACCTGTAAATATTATATACTATCTAAATAATAAAATAGAATAATTAATAATATAATTTCAAGAAAATTAACTTTTATAATTTATGCTTATAATTTAGAGATATATTCTTTATATTATTTTATTAAATTTATTCTTATAATATTATTACTTTTATAAACCCTTTTATAAACCCTGTAAAATAATTTATTAAATTATATTTATATTTATCCTGTAATAGTTCCCCTGTGGTAAAATCTATTATAAATAAAAATTATAAATTTCAGAAAAAATACTCAAGTAATACTAGTAACATAATATAATTAATTTATTTTATATTTATATTAATAGCAGTAACTATAAAAATAATATTAAAATAATAATAATTTTAAAATTCTGTACAATCAGCTGTCCTGTAAATTTCAATATAATATATATAATATATATTAACTGACTTTATTATCTCAGCTGAATAATCTTCTTATAATAATTTTTTGTTATAAAAAAATCTTTAATACTAGATATATTAATTATCTTATTAAAGCTGGCGCTGAGGACACTATCTAAAAAAATATTAATATTAAATATGTTAATAAATTAATCTTATTTTTAGTATGCCATATATATTTTAAAATTTCAATTAATAAAATATAAAAAATCTAATAAATAATTAATTTATATAATTTATATATATAATATACTTTTTTAGAGTCTATTACTAAAATACTTAGTTTATGTATAAGTTCATACCAGATATAAAGCTTTTTTCTTATATAAATATAGATTAGAAAGATTATTCTTATAAGATATCTTAATGTAATTAAAATTATAGAATTAACTAGATATTCATACAGGATAAAAAAATAGTTAATCTAATATATTTTATTTTTATATATATAACATGCAGGCATATATATAAGATTATTTTAAATATTTTATAAGTATTTATAAATAAATACTAAAAATTATATCTATTAATCTAGTTTATAAAATAATACAGTTTATTATTATAATATAAACTTTAGGCTAATTCAGGACCTTACTAAATAAGATACTAGAAAATAAAGTTAATTTTCTTTTATAAAATAAAAACTTTATTTTTTATATATTTATTTTGATAATGATACCCTGAGGGCCCTGCCAGTCATGCAGAGGAAGATACTATAATAAAAATATTTATCTAAAAACAATTAATATAATTAAATAAATCTTATATCTTCCCGGTAATAAGTAGATCTAGTAAATAAGATCTCAGATAAATTATAAAATTCTTCTATAAATTATAAAGAATTTTAATTTATATAAGCAAAGCATGTATCAAGATAAATAAAAAGAGGTCCAAAGGATTATAAGTATTTTATATATATAAATATCTTTATGTATATATCACGTGGCCCTAGATACAAGTGATTCTTCCAGCTACCCTGGCAGCAGTGCCTGGCTGCTTGATCAATACCATCCGCCACTCGGCCGTAGGGCTGACATAAGCATGTATGAATAAACCAATCAAATAAAATATCAAAAAATAAACATAAGAATAATAGTAATAATATTTTTATTTTTTTCAGGGTAGTAGTGATACTGGTCATGATTTTATTTCTTTCTATATGTTTTTATGATACTTCCCCTGCCGGCTATTTAGAGGAGAACATTACTATAAGAGAAATATTTTTATAGGAATAATTAATATATATAATTAAATAATTTTTATATTCTCCCAGGGGTAAGTAAATCGAGTAATTAGAATTATAAATAAATAAAAATTTTTATATAGGTTAAAATTCTTTGGATCCATGTAAAATATATATATAATAAATATTGAAATATTTACGGGATACAAGCATTTTGTGTTGTATGGACTTTATATATATGTATTATATAGTTTTGGGTGCAAGTAGACTTACTAGTTATTCTAGTAATAATATTTAGCTGTTAGAGCTGATCTAAATATATATAAATTGATTAACTGATTAATTAGTCTATCTTGATATAAATATAAAGCAGTAAAATTATAAAGTTATCTAGATATCTATGTAAGATATAAGTATAATTACTTGAATATATTATACAATCATATATAATATATATAAATATAAATTTAAAGATATTTAAATGAAGACTTCCTGTAGATAACTACAGATACATATTTAAAATCAGATTTTAATATAATCTATAAAATAGTAATATTTATTATTATGATACAGATCCTGGACTGATTCAGAGCTTTTAAAAATAAAAATAATATTATATCTATTTTGTTATAAAATAATAATATTATTAATACTGACTTTATTTTTTTACAAGCTGATTTTAATAATAATACTCCTTCTGCTAGTTATATAGAGAAAGAAAGATATTATCCTAAAAATATTTAAGTATAATTGAACAGGTCTTGTATTTTTCTGGTAATAAATAAATTTAATAAATAAGATCTTAGATAAGTAAAATATTTTTAAAAATTAAAGTATCTATTTACATGGGCAAGACATGTGAGTAAATAAATATAGAAATTCTAAGAGAATTATAAGTATTTCGTATTATATGAATATCTATATATTATATATATATATTATATAGGTTTAGATATAAATAAAGAAACTAATTCTGAAATAGTTTATATATATAAAGATTTCTAAATTTTTAAAAAGAATTTCCTAGTTTTTATTACTGGATCTATTTTAATTTGTATATTTTAGAATAAGATTTCTTATGTTATAGATATTAAATAATAAATTTAAATTTATATATATCAAGAAGTTCAAGAGATTTAATAATTGTAAAAAATAATATAAAATAATATAAAATAATATAAAATATTTTTAAGCAGAGGAAATATGGCTATCTTTTATTAAAATTGTTCTTTTAATTAAATAATATAATTTGAACTTAAAATAGCTTCCTACTGGAACTTATTAAATTTTAGGTTAATTAAAAAATAAGACTAAAGAATGTAAGATATTCTAAAGATATTAGTACATAATAATATAATACTTAATTTAATACATAATATAAATCACTAAAATATATAGAAATATTTTAAAATAAATTAATAGATAAAAGAAAGCTTGTTACTGGATAATTTAAGTCAAAAACTGTTATTTTTATAATTGAATTAATTATAATTTAAAATCTATTATTAATTATTATAAATTGTTAGTCAAAATCAATTCCTGGCTGATTAATATATTGTTTTTCAAAAAAGTTTTATAAATATTTATAAATCTTTCTATTTATTATAATAATAATATAATAATAAAATGAAAAGAATATTAATTACACTTAATAATTTTACATACTAGAGTAAACGGGTCTATAACATTTTTATATATATTTTTATTAAAAAAAAATTAATACTATACAAGCCCTGCTAGTTTGAAACACTATAAATAACTAAATATAATATATTATGATTTTTATAAATAAATCGGATACCCAATGTTAAGATACTAGAATAAATAATAACAAATTAATAAAAAATAATGATTTTCCTATACGAAAGAGCTAAAACTAGAGCTGTAAAAAGATATCTAAAAAATATATTTGGTAATCTTAGAATATAAAAATATTTATGTCTTTGAATGTAGTCTTTATTATAATTCTGGAAATTTAATTGTTAAATAATACTTAATATTTTTTATTTTAATATATGGATGCAGATATTTTCTGATATATATTTTATAATTAAAAGTTTTTTATTAATATTATTATACAAGTTATTCCTCATATTTATGTAATAGGAAGCGAAACCCTACTTATATATAATAAAGAAGATATTTTACTATATATATTCTAGAATATATATCTATATTAATTTCTAGTATATATTATTCTTTATAATCTGATATTAAACATAAATGAGTTATTTATTAAGCATTTAAAGGAATAATTAAGAAAAAGTAAGATATCCTTCAATTTATAATATAAATTATTAAAGTATATAAATCATGATAATATTCATAAATAATAAATTGTATTAATAAATTAAATTTAATTTTATAAAATAATATCTCCTATGAACCACGCTGATGTATTAAATTATATAAAATATAATTTACTATTTTATCATAATATGCTAGTATTTCCTTTATATATATAAAAACATCGGTTTTCTGTTTATAAAAGATATCTTTGATAAAATATATTATATAATCCTAATTAATAATAATATATAAATTATATAACTTATCTTTATATATTAAGATGATATATTTGAAATGTTTCAGGACTGGTATATATAAGTTACATAAAATAATATCTGTGTAATTTATATTTACATTAATAATAAAAGAGAATATATTAATCAAGAATAAGAAGATTATTTAATAAAAAAGTAGTATTATACAAGTTAATAATCTCTTATAATTCTGAATAAAATAGTATTAGTAAAAAAATAAATAAGAACATCTAGAACTAGTTTCAACTTTTTTTATAAAATTATTAATTTTCTTGATACTTTTAACCTTAGTTATTTAAAAGAATAATCTATTTTTATAATTATTTTAATTTAAGAGTACTGCCTTGCAGTATATTCTAGAAAATTATTTATGAATTTAAAGTTCTTGACTTCACTGGTTAAAAATTATTCTTTATATTTTATTAAAAGTTTTTAATATATCTGGAATATTTATTATTAGTATTTAATTATATCTGTAATATTATCTCTAGCAAAACTAATGTTTTATTAATTATATTTCATATTATTTTAAAAATTCATCATAAAATCCTGGCTTCTAAGACTGAGAAGATTATTTATTAAATTATATAAGATTTTTTATTTACAAATTTATAAGAGATCTCTGATCAAAAGAAAGTATTATCTGAAAGAAAAAAAATCAAACGTTATTTATTAATTTTTAAAATTTTAAAATTTATTTTAAAATATATAAATACACTTCCTTAGAATATACAGGATTAAATTAATCATTTATTGAATAATATAGCTAGTGATAGATAAATTATGATTTTATTTAATATAATTAAATAGAAATAAGACCTAGTTATTATTATTATAGAACTAAATAAATAAAATTTCTGGATATATAAATAAGCAATTAAAGATTTTTATATAAAAGAATAAAAATAAGATATAAAAAACATAATAAATTTATAAAGAATTATATCTAGGATCTAACTTAGTTAATCTCTAAAAAAATATTAAATTAAGAGTTTAAAATATCTAATCTAAAATTTTATAAATTATAATATATCTATAGTACTTAAAGTACTGTATTTATACTTAAGATTTTTATTCTGGAAAATAAGTATATACATAAAATATTTATTTTACTATGTCATATATAATAAAATTTATTATAATTTAGAAAGCTCCTCCTGGCTTGGATGTTACGATATAAATTTTTAAAATATTTATAAACTATAATATATTATCAATTTTCTTAATGAGATCTGATGTTATAATAAAAAAGTTAGACTATATATATATAATTTTAGTCTTTTTACTAAAAACTCTAGCTTAGCCAGAATCCTGGAAATTTTCATAAAACCTAATAGAATCAAGCTAAAATCAGACTAATAATTCTAATATTTATATTTTTAGATTCATGAAATATATTTAATAAAAAGATTAATTCAAAGATTTATTATATTATTTTTAAATATAAATATGATATTAAGAGTACAAGATGTTTCTTATTATCCAAATATGTAATAAATTAAATTAACTTAATTAATTTATTATGAATATATAATATTTGAATTCCTAAGATTCTTTATAGCTATTGTCAGAAAAAGATTCATTCTTTTTTCTCTAAATATGAACTTATAATATCTAGACAATTCGGAAAATACTTTTTAAAGGCATAATTATATTCATTATTACTTTTCTAAGAATACTTAAAATTATTAATAACTTTTAATAACATATTTATTTATATAAATTTTATATAATCAGCTTATGTCATGTTATATAAATTTCCTGATAAGTCTTTATAATATCAAAATTATATTATATAGAAAAAATACTAAAAAAATAGTATAATCGTTTTTTATTGAATGTAACTTCTCAAGGATTTAATTTTTAAAAAATTATAAAATATATTTTTGAGATAGTACAGGTCATTCGTTATATCTAAAACCTCTTCATTAGATGGAATATTAAAGTATAGAATATTTTATGTATATAACTATCTTCTAGATTATAATTTCAGATATAAAAAATACTTGAATATCATAAATATATTGTAATTCCTATTAATATATATGTTAATTCAATCAGAAAGGATAACCTTTTGAAAACAATAGAAATATATTAAATTTTTATTATTCAATATCTAGTACTGGACTATTATGTTAATAATATATATATATATACTAGATTATATACTGGAAAATTCCGAAAAGATTACTCATTAGATGAAAGATAAATTCTACTATTAATAGAATTATCCGCGAAAAACAAACAAACCTCTTTAACAATAATAATCCAAATATTAGAAATATAAGTATATTTGTTAAAATTACTGTAACTACCCGGCCTGTATATGTAAATAAAATTATATAAACTATAATTTTTGACAGTAAAATAGTATATTTTTAATTATATTCAGAAATATAAGAATAAATTCTCTAGAAAGAATCTATTAATAATAATAGATTTTTTATTAATTTATTGAATATAATATTTAAATGTTCTACTAAATTATCTAATATAATTATAAATAATAGATATAAAATAATGTTATAAAACTTAATATATAACTATTTGTAATATACTTTATAAATTTACTAATATTTCATTAAGAAAAAGAATTCTAATAACAGAAATTATAAAATTCATTTAATGTAATCATTTATAGAATAAGTGTTTTTTATCTAAAAATCTTATTATAAATTTTATAATATCAAGAATGACATACAGCATATAAATATATTAACTTATAAATAATCTTACTAAAAATATTTATAACAATACAGTTATTGATAATATAATAAAAAAATATAAATAAGTTTTACTTTTCTACAGGGTTTCTAGTTATCTAAATTAATAAAACTCAATTACTTAATTATCACTTTAATAATAAATAAACTAATTTCAATTAACAGCAGAGAGAAAAAAAGTCTTTGAAACTTAACTTTAATATTAATATTAATAATAATAATAATTAGAATAGATCTGTTAGTACTTCTGTAAAAATACACTTATTAAGATCTTTCCAGAGGTTAGAATTCTTGAAAGGTTATATCTAACTGCTTTCTAACACTACCTATATTACCTTTTTAGTATTACTAATATCATATAGCTATAGTATTATAAAGACCAGCTAGAAGAATTATAAAATCTTAAGTAATCAAATTAATTATATACAGGAATTTGCATGTCTAAGTAAATATCTTATTAGATAATATTAATAAATACTTCTAGAAGAAGAATAATAGACATAAACTAAGAAAAAAAATAAAAATTTTTAATTATCTCTATGAAAACGGTAGCAAGAGACCTCTCTGATAATATAATTATAAAAACTTTTATAAGAACTAAGAATACTATATACTCACAGTAAATTGACTAGATCAAGTTAATTAAATTTATAATAATATTAAAAAATAAGGACTCTGTAGTATCATTTATTTGAATATTATAATTATATTT
The DNA here is from genome assembly GCF_003184835.1 of Aspergillus costaricaensis CBS 115574. NCBI lineage: Eukaryota > Fungi > Ascomycota > Eurotiomycetes > Eurotiales > Aspergillaceae > Aspergillus > Aspergillus costaricensis. Next base: position 91,616 of record NW_020291855.1, read on the forward strand.
AAAGATTATAGAAGAAACTTTATATTGAATTCTAAATTATATATATTTAACTGGCTTAATGAAATATACGTTAAAAATAATAATAATAATTTAATCAATTAATTCTTATAAGTATTTTAATTTGAGCCAAGCTGGAGCTTATGGTAAAAATTATAGAATTATATATATAAATAATTTTTAATATAATAATCTAGCTGCTTCGATACAGGAAGCAGAATTGAATTAAGTAAAATTAATAAAAATATCATTATTTATAAGGATTCTAAAATTTTAAATTATAAAATTATAATTAGAAGAATTTCTCAAATAATAATATATCTTTATTATATATAATATAAGATTACAAGATATTTAATATATATAATTATCCGCTGGATTAAAATCTTGGATATAAATTTAATAAGATCTTATACATATTTTTATCTTTTAAAATAAAGTTCTGAATATAGATGCAGTATCTAAATATTATTAATATATTATAATTTTTATTAATATAGATAATAAAATAATCATAAGAAAATTTTTTTAAAGTATTAATATAAACTAGCTAAATATTTATTTACTATTAATATTTATTACTAAATTATTATATTGATAAATATTATATATATTAGCTAGATAGGATATTAGAAAATAATTATTCAATATCATTTTTATATATAATAATAAAATTTGATAATAACTGTACTGCCAGCCGGGCTATTTATATAAAGGTTTTTATTTAATAATTATTTGTATATTATAATTTATAATTAAGACTAGTATATTTTATAGTATTTTAAATCTTAAAATTATAAATATATATATTAATATTATTATAAGTATCCGACCTGCATATATTATATAGAAAATTATTAAACCATTAATTATTCTTATAAGAAAGAACAGTACTAAGAAAAATTAAAGATGGAATATTTTTTATTATAAAAAAGATTATATCCTTAATTATATCTGTAAATCTATAAAGATATATTTAGAAGTAATTTATTTATAATATTAAATTGTATTATTAAATTTTTTATTTTTCCCCTGGTCAGTTATAAAAGAATTTTCTTGAAAAAAATTATTTAATATTATTATAATTAATATACAGAATACTACTATATCTTCTATGATTAAAAACTTAGTTAATTATATTATATAAAATAATCTTATTCAAAGACTAAGAAAAAGATCAAAGTATTCTATTATAAGGATTATATAAAAAGAATTATAAAAATTGTTCAATTGAACTAGAAAATAAATAATTCTAGATTAAGTAACTCTGTATTAGATCTTAGAATATCAAAAAAAATAATTTTAGAATATTAAAATAATTAATAAATAATTTTTCAAAAGATACCTATCTTTGTTTATAAAATTAATAATAATATAATAATAAATATAAATAATAATAAATCAATAAATCTTTTTTATACAGGGCCCCTGGCCGTCCAGATTAATAAAATTAAATTAATAAATTATTATTAAAATAATAAATATATATATAAAAACTAAGAATAATAGAAATAATAATTTTCTAAGCCTTGATTTTATGATAATAACATTCAGAATAAGAATAATTATAAATAATTATATTATAATTTAGTATTTTACAGGCCAACTACTACATGAATCTTTTGATTATAATATATTATTTCAATGAAAAGAAAATATAAAACCCTTAGTATAACATTATTTAGAAATTATATTTAAATTATCATAATTTTTGCATAATTATATACACGCAGAATCTACAGAATTATTTTTATATAATTATATAATTTATTCTAAAGGATATGTCCAAGGAGGGATTACTTTATAAAAAAAATAAGTCTAAAAATATAATTTATTCAATATTATTTTTAATATTTTAATATTCTGATCATTCGGGATCTGGGTATAAAAGCTAAAATTATTTATATATATAATACATATAATTCTGAGCTACAGAAAGATATTTCAGTATTAGAACTTTTTTTATAGAATTATAAATATTTATAATAAATACTTTATCAGAGATTTTATATTATATTATTTAATGGAAATTATATTAAAATAAATCTGTCAAGACTGAACCAGAAATATTAATTTATTTTACTATTAAGATTAATCTAGAGCTGCTGCTTCCAGAAAATATATATATATATATATATATATATATATATAAATGATAATTAAATTATTATTACTCTAATATAAATTATTTTATAATCTATAAACTGACTGATTAGCTACCAGTTTTATAAAAATTAATTATAAGATACTAATTATAAATTTATATTAATCTAATTTAATTTTTATCTACTAAGATATTTTCATTAGAATAATAAAATTTAAGAGTTATTAATTAAAAATTATTTTAGAAAAATTTTAATAATATATATATCCTGCCTAGATGCGGGTATTATATTATCGAATATTATTAATATTATTATATATAATTTATATCAATGATTATAGAAGCAGTTAATAAAATAATTTTAAAAAAATAAATTATATAATAATTCTATCTAGAGTATACTGATAAAACTAACTAAATAAAAAAATAAAACAGGTATAGAAATAATATAAATACATATATATATATATATATATATAAGATAAAAAAAAGTTCTGTATAGAATATTTAGTAAATAAAATATTTATTAAATTATTAACAATTATCTATTATAAATGAATTGAGAAAGAAAATAAATATATATAAAAATTCTAGTAATAGTAGGATAAAGTTGTATTAAAGAATTTTAAAATTTATATTTATACCCGCCCTATAAGATCCTAATAAAATATTATATAATATTTTAATTAATATTGTAGAGAAAAAAACTAGATTTTTTTTAAGAAAACTTTAAAATCAATATTACTGATCTGTAATATTACAGAAAATCATTATTTATTATTATTAAATATATTATAAATTACTCTGTAAGAGATCTGTAAAATTATATATTATATTATATTTTATAAAATATTTCGTCTAGATAGTATTCTAAATCTTACATGAAATTAAGTCCAAGTAAATGTTATTAAAGATTTTCAATATATATCTGGATTATAAATATTATTATATATATTTTTAAATCTTAATTACAGTTATTCTTTGGAAGCTAGATAAAAGTAATTATATAAATTCTAAGAATTACTGTTTTATAATTTTATTAAGTATAATTAATAAAATTTTTAAGTTTATTATAACTGTATATCTCAGCTATTTCATTAAATATTATAAATTTTTATTATAGAAATATGTAAAAGAAAAACAGAAATAATTTTATAAATTTATATTATAATTTCTTTTAAAAAAATTTATACTACTTAACAGAATAAATATCTTATTATAACTTTTCCATTTCTTAATATATTTAAAATTTATAATAATATTTTATATTGATATTTATTATATAATTTTTAAAAGCAGCAGATATTTTCAATATTTATTTATTGTATTTAAAGTTTTCTCAGTAAATGATATATAATTAATAATCTGTAGAATTTTTTATTATTTATAATATTCTATTTATAATATTAATCTGCTTGGTAGCAGTAATAATAAAACCTTTTTATAATGAAATATATAAATAATATCTATATTTTTATTTAAGACTTTATTATTTAAAATAATCAATTTTAATTTTAATATATGCATTAACATGCTCAGTAATAAATATATAATCCATATATATTTTTAAATTCTTATTTAACAAATATAGTTTAATTTATTTAATTAGATTAAATATTTTTATATTATTTATCTATAATTTCTGTATTATAGAACTTGATTAATTATTTCATTTATAAAACATTAGAATTAGATTTATAAAAGAATATATTATCTTAATATTTATTTTAACTCTATAATATATATAATTTTAATCTTTTAATTTTTATATAGCTGCTTTATGTGGCTTATATAAATTATAAAAAATTATTAAAAAAGTATCCAGTACTGTGCCCTCTACTAGATTATTAGATTTTTTTATATAATTTTTATATAATTTAAAAAATTTATTTTTAAATTATATTTTTTTATCTTTAAATAAATTGTGAATAATAGCTGTCTACAGATCCTAATATCATTATTTCATTGAATATTCTGTAATATATATAATTAATAATTAATTTTAAAAACAGTTTTAAGCAAGACCTGATATTTTTTTATTTCTATAAAAATTTAATTTAAATTTTAATTTCTAAATAAAAATCTAGTAAATTTATTTGATCTTACAATTATTAATTATATAAAAATTCTTTTTTACTAAAACCTGCTCTATATAAAGATTATAAATTTAAAAAATAAGCAGTACCAGCAGCTTGATATAATTAATTTCTTTTATATTTATATTAATAATAATAATCATAAAACCAGTATTAAAATAATAGTAATTTTAGAATTTTATACTATCTACTACCCCGTAAACTTTAATATATTTGAAAATTTATTAATATTAATATGATTTTAGCTTTCGTCAAATAGCTGTATCTTATAAATTATATCTTTAATAATTATAATATTCTTATCTTACTGATCCCAGTATTTTTAAAAATATATAAATAAATTATTCTTTTTTAAATATTATTCAGATCTGTATTAACTCCTTTAATTATTACTAATTAAATTAATATATTTTGTGAAATATTATTATATATATAAATTAATTTTATTATTTGACCTAGATAATCTTCCTGTAATAATTTTCTGGTTATAAAAAAGTCTTTAATAATAAATATATTAATTGTTTTACCAAAACTAGGACTGAGAATATTATCTTGAAGAAGATTAATATTATATATATTAATAAATTAATATTATTTTTAACATGCTGTATATACTTTAAAATCTTAATAAAACATAAAAAGCTCAGTAAATAATTAATTTATATAATTTATAATATATGAAATATTCTTCTAGAATCTATTTGTAAAATATTTATTTTATAAATAGATTTATACCGGGTGTAGAACTCTATCTTAATTTAAATATAAATTAAAAAAATTATTTTTATAAAGTATCTAGATATTATTAAATTTATAAAATTAATTAAATACCTGTGCAGGATAAATAATAATTATAAATATATATTCAAGATTAAATTTTCTAATCTGGCCAACGAAGTAATGTAAATTATTACTATAATATAAATTTTAGACTAATTCAGAATCTTATTGAAATAATTATTGATAAAAAAAGAAAATAATACTTTTAATTTCTTATAAAATAATCATAATAATATTCTTTTGTAGAGTTGTAGCATGATTTATGATCTTATATAGTTAATAATATAAATAATTATTCTAGTTATTTCAGTAATATAATATCTAGCTGTTAGATTAATACTATCTATTATTCAGCTGTAGAGTTGATATAAGTGTATATTAAAAAATTAATTAATTAATAAATTAATATATTATATATAAAATATATTAGAAGGTTTATTAATATTAATATAATTTTAATTTCTATTAAAAATTATATCTTATTAACTATATACTTAAGAATTACAATTTTCTTATTATATTAACTTTTATACTTTTTGAAATATGTGATATAATTATTTTTATTGATAATTAAAGTATTATCCAGGTCTATACTGATTTCCTTAATCAATATCAACTAGATTATTATATTTTATAAAAATTTATATTTATATATTAACGAATTTTAATATCTCAGGTGCATAATCATTTCTCTATAATAATTTTCTGATTATATAAGAATTTCTGATAATAAATATATTAATTATTTTATTAGAACTAATACTTGCTTGAGCTGCCGCATAGAAATAGAATATTAATATTAAATATATTAGTAAATTAATCCTGCTCTTAGTACATTATATATATTTTAAAATTCTAGTTAATAAAGTATAGAAAATCTAGTAAAAAATTAATTTATATAATCTATATATATAATATATTTTTCAAGAATTTATTTTTAAGGTACTTATTTTATATATAAGCTTATATTAAATATAAAACTTTATTCTAATATAGATATAAATTAAAAAGATTACTCTTATAAATTGTTTTAATCTTATTATAATTGTAGAATTAACTAGATATCTATACAGGATAAAAAATAGTTAATTTAATATATTTTAGTTTTATATATACAATATATATATATGTATATATAAAGATATTTAAATCAGTATTTTTTATAAGTATAAATAAATATTAATTTTTATAAAAGATTAATATAATATATTTTTATTTAAATTTTCAATTAGGCCAGCAGCCTCCCAAAAATTAATAATTAAAATATTTATAAAATATTTAGATTTTTTGTTATAGTTTGTATTAATAATTTATTTATTTATAATATTAATAAAGTTAAATATAAGATTGCTATCTAAAAAAATCTTAAAATATTTATAAGAAGCAGGATCTTAAGTAGTAATTTATGAATATAAATTTTACATTATTTAAAGTAAGTATCTATAATTCATCATTAAAAAGATAATATAATAATTAAATTATAATGAATAAAGATTATTAAGTTAAATTAACCTATAAATAGTAGTCATACTAAGATAGAAAATATAATTATTTCTAAGATTTCATAACTTTTTTTATTAATTAATAATAATTATAATTATTTTATTTAGATTTTAATTTATTTAATAAAGCACAAGATCCTTTTTAACTACGTTAAATTATATTAAAAAATTCATGATATTTAAAAGTTCCAATTAATATTCTTATATTAATTATTTGTTATTTAATATAAAAGATAAAGTTAGAAATAGATGCATAAATAAAATTATTTTAAAAGTATTGTTCCAAAAAAAAAATTAATGATTAAAATTTAGACAACAGTAGCTAGAATAAGTTAATATATATATTAATTTTCAATTTTAAAAATATTTTATAATGAATAAATATTCTATTTAATATCTGATAAAAATAATAATTTAAATTTTTATTCTAATTTTTAACATATTACTGGTCTGAAGAAAATAATATCATAATAAATATTCTAATATATCAATATAATATTAAAAAATATTAAAGAATATTAAGACCAAGTCTTACTTGAATAAAAATAATTAGAAAAGAATATTTCTAATCAGGATTATAAGAAAAATAGCTTAGAACTTTATTTTTAATATTATTAATATCTAATCTGATTATAATAAATCTAATATTATTTAATTCATTATATTCAAATATCACTAGATACCCTATTAAGATTTAGAAAGATAAAAAAAATGGAAATTAGATATTACAGGAAAAGTTATTATATTTAAAAAAAATTAATTATACTAAATCATGGTAATTTTTATATTTAATTATTAAATAAAATCAGTTAATAACTCTTTACAGCTTATCTAAGTATTATAAAATTAAGATTCTAATGAAAAATTATTATCATTTTATAAAGATAAAAAATATTTAAGACTATATTTAGAATTGTATGATTTATTATTAAGAAATTATATTATAATTCTTTTCTAAATTCACAATTCTAATACTAGTATTAGATAAATTTTAATAATATATATTAATAAATTTCTATTTTTTTAAGAATAAACACAGGTCTAATATAGTATTTATAATACTAAATTAATTTATAAAAAAGTCTATTCTATATTATACTCAAAAGTTATTATCTTTATTTAAAATAATATATAATTATTTTTCTAAATATTTATATATATGTTGGCCTGCCAAACATGATTATATTAAATAAAAAATATAACTTATTATAAACGATTGAAATAAATTATATATATAATTAAAAATCAAATTCAAATTATTAATGTCTTATTACTTATAAGTTGAAGGGCAGATAAAAATTTTTTATTAATATTTAATTTAATATCTAATCTTCTTTTAATAAATTATTATTCAAATAACTTATCATATCTGTTATTTATTCTATATTTTATAATATTAATATTATTTAAAATAATTACAAGCTAACTACTACTTTATATTAAATATAATTATAAATCTTATATATTTTGATATTAAATAAAATTATGATTATTCTATCAGTTTAAATTTAGATTAAAAAATTAAATAATTAGAAGTACAAATGACAGAAATTTAAAAATCTATATATATAAATATTTTAACTACTTAAATTCAATAGTTTACACATTTTAATAAATATGAATAAAATAAATTATTTCAGATTAGCTAGTAGGTTTCTATATTTGTAACAAATAGAAATGTCCAATAATTTAATTACAAGTTATTAAATTACTAAAGTAGACTATATAAAGTATTATAAAAAAATAAATTATTTATATTTAATAAATTTTCAAGAAGGGATGAAAGTAAATTTAATTTTTAATTTAATTAAATTATAAGTAATAATGAAGTACCAGCTTTTATCAGAATTATATCTAAATAATATCTAAGAATTATAAGTAAATAATAAAATTAAATATACAATTAAAGAAACTCTATCTAATTATATACATGGTTTTAAATCATAATATAAGATAATATAAACAGGAATAATTATATTAAATAATTAATAATATAATATAGAAAGTCTTAAGTCTACTATTATAAAATTAAAATCTTTTTATAAAAAATATTCTTCCTATGCAGGAGTAGTAATTTATTTATATATATTAAAATTAAGAATTAACAATACAGTTTTTCTAGATTATAACAATAATAATATAATTATATTTAAAATCTTATATTGAAAATAACTGTATTTAAGAGTATATATATATATATATATATCGAAATTTAATTATCTTATATTATATTATATAATTATTATATAGAGATCATGTAATTTCTTATACTTTAAAATTATTAATTATTATTATCAAAAAGATAATTAGGACATAGAACTTACTAAAAAATAAGATGAGAATTCATAAGAAAATAGAAAAAAGAAACTAGAAAAATTAATAAAAATTATAAGTAGAATAAAAGAGAAAAAGATAAAACTTACTAAGTAGAAATTAATTTCTAAAAATATATAAAATAACCTAATCTTTAAGAAATACATAATTCTTGCGAAAATATAGGATTTATTTAAATATAATTAATTATAATAATCTTAAATTTTTACAGCCGGCATAATACTAGCACTTTCTATTATTTATTATAAGTTCTCTAATTCTTCATATATCCAGGATTCATAATGGTATCTTATATTTGTATTTTTTTTATAATTTTTTGAAATAGATATTTCTAATATTCATTATTTAAGTTGAAGTTTTTTTATAACTAATATATATAGCAGTATGCTGAGTAATCAATATATATATATCTATTTAAATTTATATTTATTAATTATGATTTTTAATCAAATTAAATAATATATTTTTATATATTTTATTTTCAGCCCCTGCCTTATAACATTAAATTAATCATTTTATTTATAAGATATTAAAATTAAAGTTAGAAAAAATTTATTCATTTTTTTATTTTTATTTTAATCCTGATCTATCAGGGAAAGCTTTTTTAGAAAAAAAAATCATAAATTAATATAATTAATCTAGTAGTTATTCTATCTTTATTTATTAATTTAATATAAAGAATATCTTAAATCTGTAATATATATATTAAAATTTTAACTTCAATTTTGATTTAGCTGTTTCACATAACCTATATTAAAATAAAATTTTTAGAGATATAATTTGATATGAAATCTTCTAAAGAATATTTATCATTATATATTTTACTAAATAACTGGTCTTTTATATAATATTTAATATATTTATTGAAATCTTTTTTAATATTTTATATTTTACCCTATATTATTGGATATACCTACCTGCAGATTATAATTTTATTATTTTTTTTAAAATTATTTATAATAAATATAAATAGTAGTTAATTATAAAAGGTTTTAAGAGATAACAGTCTTTCTTTTATAAAATTTCAAAATATATTTTCTTGAATATTTAAACCTTCATAATCTTAAAATTATTAGTTTTATAATAATCTCATTAATAGGGCCTTCCGCACAGAAATAATAAAAAATAAAAAAACTCAATTAATATTGATAATTGATTATTTATTATTTATTTTATATTTATATTTATAACAGCAATTATAAGAGTAATATTAATATAATAATATTTATTAGATTTTATAGTATTAATTACTTTATAGACTTTCAAATAATTTCAATAATACATATTAAAAAATTTATGATTATTGATATAATTCCAATTATTTAGTTATTGAATAATTATATTATATATATTAAGATTAATACAAGACCTGGTCCTAGTCTCAATTATTATTTATATTTTTGTTTTTTATTTTATTAATAAGAAAGCTGCTATCAAAGCCTGTAATAATCTTCTTAATTATTATTAGTTAAATCAATATAACTTACAGAATATTATAATATAATTTGAGTAATCATGATATATATATATATAAATCCAAGCGTATTTTCTAAAAAAAAATTGTAATTGTAAAACTTTTTTAATTATAAATATATTAATTACTATTTAAAATCCTAGCACCCTATAAAAGCATGTTTACTAATATTTTTAAAAATTAAATAACCCTGAACGATTATATCTAATAACTATTTCTAACTAGCTATATTACTTTTTCAGTATTTGTCAATATTTAATAATTATAATATTATAAAGATCTGCTGGAAAAATTATTTAAACTAACAATATATAAGAATATATTATATATATAAATGAATTATTTTTCAAATAATATTAATAACACTAAATACTTGCTGAAGAGTAATAAATATAGATCTCTAAAAGAATTATTCTAAATTTCTTAAATATTATAATCATATTTATAGAGAGGGTTGTAGGGACTTTTTAAAATGATTATAAAAACTCTTACAAACACAAAGATATTGTATATTCATAATAATTAACCAGGTTAAGCTAATCAAGTTTAATATATTATTAAATAATGAATCAGTAATACTTTTGTCTATTATATCTGCCTTTATATTATAATTCTACTTAAAAATAATAAGACTTTATATTATGCTTTAGATTGTATACATTTGACTAGCTTAATAAGATATAAATTTAAAGATAATAATACTAGTCTAATTTAATTAATTGTCATGAGAATTTTTAAAATTCTGGCTAGGTAAGAATCCCTAATAAAGAATCTAGAATTATATATATAAAGGATTTCTAATATAATAATCTAATCATTTTAATATAAGAACCAGGATCTGATCTGGATTAATAAGTAAATTATTTATAAAAGATTTTCAAGTCTTACTCAAGCTACAGAATTATAATTAGAAAAGTCTTTTTAAATAATAATATACCTCTTATTATATATTATATAGGAAATATATAATATTATAGTATATATAAATATTCTCTAGGATAAAGAAAGCTTCAAATATTAATATTAATATAATTAAAAAATTAATCTCTTTATAATACTAATATAATCAGACTAAATGTCTGTTTATTATTAATTTTTATTAATAAATTATTATATTAATCATAGAATTTAATAATATTATATAATTAATTAGACTTCCTATACAGGAGTCTTATTTGATAATAATAACTTTAATATTATGATCTATAATTAGAATTCATCTATTCTATAGTATTACAAATATTAAAATTATTAATATATATATTAATACTGCCGCAAGTGTCCAGCCTGTATATATTATATAAAAAATTATAGAAATATCAATTATTCCTATATAACTAATAGTAATAATAATTATATATATAAAAAGGCATACCTGGAGATAATTTATCAATAATATTAGATTATATTATCTTAATTTTTATTTTAGTTATGAATTATGTAAACAAAATTTTTAATAAAAATTTTAATATTATTATAATTAATATATAAAATACTATTAATATTTTATAAAGTTAAAACTTAGCTAATTATATCATATAAATTAAGTTCATTAAAAAATCAAAAAGAAAATCTTGATTAAAATGAGAATCATTATAAAAAAGACTATAAGATGTTCTAGAACTAATTATAAGTTAAATAATTTTATATTAAGTAATTTTATATTAAATTCTAGAATATTAAACAGAGTTAACTTCAGAATACTTATATTAAAATATTAATTTATAAATAATTTGACTAGAAAGTACCTGCTTTTATTATTAAAATCATTGAGTATTAATATAATAATAAATATAAATAATAATTAGTTATTTTTATACAGGGCCCCTGGCTGCGCAGGTCAATAAAATTAAAATAATAATTTAAATAGACTTTAATAATGGTAAAATTAAGGAAGAAGTCTTCATGTCTTAATCTTAATAATATTAATTTAAATAAAAGTTATATTATAACTGTAATAACAAATTCTTATAATTTTTGTAATATCTTATTAAAAGAAATACCTGTACTATTAACAGTCATGTTATAAGATTTAGTTAGTATTTAGTATATAATCTACAGGCTATCTTCAAGTATTATAATATTTAAAATTTAAAAAATAAATTAATTAATAATAATATCTTAAGAAAATCAATTCCTATATTTTATATTTGTAATTAAGATATACTCTTTATATAATTTTATTATATTTATTTTTATATCTTTATTACTTAAACCCTGTAAGATAATTAATTAAACTATATTTATATAAGATACTAGATTTATAGTTATAGAAAGTCTTAAGTTGTTTTATTTATTAATTTATAATATCAATAATAAGATAGTTATATAAGTATTTAAGAAAATATTAAATCTCTCTAAATAATCTTTATAAATATTTTAAATTATCAAATAAATTATTAGTTTAGTCTAAATTAAAAATAATTATAAAGTTAAAGAAAGCCTACAGAAACCCAAATAGTTCTAGAAACTTTATTATAAAACTTAAATATTTCAATATTCATATTCATTTTATTTACGACAGTAAATATGGTCTTGATCTTATATTAATTATATATAATTAATTATTAAAGAAAAATTAACTGTATAATATACTAAAATTAAATATAAAGAATATATATTTTAATAATTTATCTAAATTATAAATACTTAAATTCAATTTTTATGAATTTTCTTTATATATCTTTAATGATAAAAGAAATAAAAATAAAACTTGGCTAAAAGAACCAGGCGTTGAATATAATATAATTTTATTAATCTCTTATATTTTCTTTAAAATAATAATTAAATATAAGATTTATGGGTAATAAGAATTTTTTACAAAGGAAATAAGTTATATATTACTTATAAGAATATTAATAAATTTTAATTAATATCACAAAGCTGTAGGGCCGACATAAGCATATATGAATAAATTAGTTAATTAATTAATTAATTTTATATATTTTTTATAATATAAATATCATAGTACAAGGCAACTTCTTAAATAATATAAATAATCTTAATTATAAGAATAATATAAAAACTTAGTTATAGAAGTCAAAACATTAAATTATAAAAATTTATAATAATTTAATATAATATAATATGATAATTAGATATATACATATCAGTATTCAAATCATTTAAATTTTTGATTAGTCTACTTTTATTTTCATAAAATAAATAAATGTAGAGACTTGCGGTCTGACTAGATTTTAAAAATAATAAAAAAATTATAGAAGCTTTTTAATCTTTAATAATTAAATAATTTCTAAATAATAATTAATTAAACTCCTCAGGATCATCCTAGACTAATATTCAAATACTATAAAATATTCTATTAATATTAATACTACGGTTGACCCCGGTAATTTTATTAGTATAATAGAGTGGTGCAGGGGGTTGAATTCTTCTAATTCTGCTGTTTATAATCATGATTATTAATAATTATTAATACTTTGTATGGCTATCTTCTGTGTTAATTATTATCTAGTATTTTATAAATATATTATTAATTAAATTATTCAAGAATACCTCTGGTAAAGTATTTTATGTAGCTTATATAATCTTATATAATTAATTATATGGTAACTGCTTATCTTGGGAAAAATATTACTTAATCCAGTTTTTGATCCAGTTCTAAATAGCTTTAATTAGATTAAGATCTGGTAAGAATACTGACTAAATAACTAGAAAGATTCTATATTTATTAAATTCTTAAATAGTGGTTTTACTTATATATCTAGAAGTATTATCTTATATTAATTAAAGTTATTAATGTCTGTTACATTTAAGTAAATATATAAAATTATTAATAATAGAAAGAATATATTTAATATAATTTTCAGTATTAATACTTTCTTATTCTTTTTTCCAAAAGAGGTATGGATCTTTAGTATTATTATAAAAAGAAGTCTAAAATATCTAACTATACTTATGTAGTGGATTTATATAAAAATAAGTTTTATTAAATTTTTTACCAGACTTACAAGTTATGTATATTTATTTATAAAAATTTAAAATTATCCAGATATTATTAATCCAGAGTATTTAATTTTATTAATCTTATATTTAATATAGATATTTAAAAGTCCAGGTTAACCTTGCTTGTTTATTCACTGATAAAAAAAATAATTTTTAAAATATTTTATAATATATATAGTCTTATTTTTTTTAAAAAATATATTAAAGCTGTTATTTTAACAGAAAGTTCAAGCTCTTTAATAATATGATAGTATGGTATTTGATATATATATTTTAAACTTGATATTTATTATATAATATAATTAACTTCTTTATTTAAGAGTTTTGGTATATTGCTTTTTATTTTTTAAGATATAGTTTATTAATTTTGATATGTATATTAAATTTAATAATAGTTAATTTGTATCTGATTAATAATTTATTAATAGATAAAACTAGTATCACAAAGAGTAAGAATACAGATATAATTATTATAATTTAAATGCTTTAAATTTATTAATTTTAGAAAGATAAGTTTAGGTGTAGAAGGTATCTTTAATCTTTGAAATACTAAGAATTAGTATATTATATTATATTTCTTGTGTTTGTGGGCTTTAATTTTAATATATACTAATTATATTAGGCAGGCGGTGTTAGCTAGAAGATTTACTGCTAGAAGGATTTAATCTTCTGTACTGCTTTATCATACTAACAAAATTACTGAGGTCAACCAGAGTAGACTTATTATAGAATATTTATAAATTATTATTATACTCAGAGAATTTGAATATAGTTTGTTTGCAGAATTTATAATACATATATATATATATTTTATATATTTTTGATTATCTAATATATAATCTTTGTTTAATATATTTCTTTAATTTAAAATTATAAATAATACCATAATAAGCAGATCTAACTGATCTCTTGAAGCGTCTATACAGTCAGCAGAAAAATATATAATATAGGATTATATTTACTACTAATATCAGGATAATTATAAATATAATTATAAATATAAATACTTGATTGCTACTAATCTTATTCTAATTTCTTATTATACAGCCCGCTTAAACTAATAGAAAAGAAAATCTTTTTAATCATAAATATTAATATATAAAATCTTAAAACATATATTCTATGACTAGTTAGTTCTCTTGTAATAATAATTTTAATGAATAATTATATATAAATTAAAAATACTATATATTTACGGCGACCTAACTAAATTAGATTAATAAATTTTATTATAATATTAGAAAATAGAGACTTAATAATTTTATTTTAATAATATAATTATAGATAAACATAATAAGACAGGAATATATATTAATCTCTAGATTATATATATTTAATTAATTAAATAAAATGTAAAATAAAATGATTAGTTTATTTAATTTATTTTTTATAAAAGTATTTATTCTGGCTAAGCCAGAGCCTTTAAGAAATTTGAAATTATATATATATATATATATATACAAGAATTAATAGAATGATTCAGTTATTTTAATATAATAATTAGAATCTGATTAATTATATTAATAAAAATGTAATTATTTAAACAATTCTTAGAATTTTAAATTATAAGATTATAATTAGACAAGGCTTTGTAAATAATAATATCTTTTTTATTATATATAATATTAATTTTATAAAATATTTTATATATATCCATTCCTTGGATCAAAGTCTTCAATATAAATATAATATTTAAATATTATAAATATATTATAATCTTTATTGAATGATTGATTAATTAAATTATTTATACGCGCTTATGTCAGCCCTATAGCTGAGTAATAGATAATATCAATCTAACAGCCAGACAGCTACCAGGGCAGCCGGAAGAATTACTTGTATCTAAGACTATATAATATCTATATATACAAAACACTTATAATCCTCTGAACCTCTTTAAATTTATTTTAATATATTATATTACTTTACTTATATAGATCAGAGAAAATATATTATATCTGCTTAAAATCCTGTTTATTTAATATACCCATTACCAGGAAAATATAAAATCTGTTTAACTATATTAATTATTTTTAAATAAATATTTTTACTACAGTATTCTCCTCCGCATAACCAGCAGGGGGAATATTATTATTAAAATAAATATATAAAAAAATAAGATTACCAGCCCTGCCATAATCCTGTAAAAGAGTATTATTATTATTATTATTTAGAAAAATAAAAATATTATTATTTTTTTCTACCAGTATTTTGTTTAGTAGGGCTCTGAATTAGCCTAGGATTTATATTATAATAATAAATTATATTATTTTATAAAGTAGACTAATAAATCCAATCCTGAGTATATATCTGTAATTATTTATAAAATCTTGATTTAAATATCTTTATATATATACCTGCACGTTATATATATAAAAATAAAATATGTTAAACTAACTATTCTCCTATTCTATATAAACATCTAATGAATTCTATAATTCTAATAATGCTGGAATAACATAAAAAATATTTTTTTAATTTAAATCTATATTAAAATAAAGCTTTATATCTAGTACAGATCTATATGCAGGATAAGTACTTTAGAAATAGATTTTGAATAATATATATTATATATATAGATTATGTAGATTAAATATTTATTAGATTTTTTATATTTTATTAATTAAAATCTTAAAATACATGCAGCATACTAAGAGCAGGATTAATTTACTAATATATTTAATATTAATATCTCTTTTCTAGATAATATTCTTAATATTTATTTTAATAAAATAATTAACATGTTTATTACTAGGGACTTTTTTATAATTAAAAATTATTATAAAAAGATTATACAGCTAAGATAATAAAATTAGTTAATATATATAATAATATTTTATAGAATATATTAATCTGTCTGGTAATAACCAAAAAAATAAATATAAATCTAGATAATAATTTAATTATTAATAAAAATGATTATATTGTATACCTCCAGAGGCACTGAGATTAATATAATAAAAAATATTATATTTATTAATAATATAATCTACAAGATACAGCTGTTTAATAAAAGTCAAAATTATATTAATACTAATAAATTTCCTAGTATAGATTATATATATTATATTAAATTTTACAGGGCAACTAATTATATAAAATTTTATAATTATTATTATATTAATACTACTGCCATGGCTGCTGCTATCTGTATAAATTTATATAAAAATCTTAAATTACTAGTATCACTTAAGTATCTTTTCTTTTAAATTTATAATTCTTATCTACAGTAGGTTCTACCAAGAAAAAACTATTACTAGATTAATAACTTTAAAATTAAATAAAATCTATGTCAAGTTTTTATAAAGAAAAGAGTATCAGATCTTATTTAAAAAACTTTTTTATAATTAATTATTACTTATATATATTACAGAGTATTTAATAAAATAATAATACTAGAATCTGCAGACAGCTCTTTTCAGTAATTTATTTAAAAATAAAATAAAAAATCATAATATAAAAACAGATCTTAAGAACTGTATATAATATTATATAGAAAATTCTAATAATTCAGTAGAATATATGGTATTAGATACTTTTTATAATTTTAATAATATTAGATATTATCTTTTAATAGTTCTTCATATCTTATATAAGTTATATAAAGTATTTATCTAAGAATTGAAAAATCAGAATTATAATATATATATATTAAAAATCTAAGATAAGTATTCTCTATATTAAACTAGTAATTAAAAATAAAACTAAGATAAGATTAAGTATTTTAATTTAAAATTATTTTAAATAAGCCCTTCCTAATAAATTAAGATTAAAATAAATATTAAAATAGCAGAATTTCTTTATAAATTCAATTTTAATATTTTTTAAATGGAATAATTAATCAAGTTCCATAATAAAGGGATTATAAATAAGTAATATAAAAATATAATATTTAATTTAATGAATTAGATTGTATTTAATAAATAAAAATTTAAATATATATATTTCTTTCTACTGCTCATTATATTTATATATATATTAAAATTAAAAATAATTATTTTAGATAATAAGACCCCAGGTAAAGATATAAATATTATTTATATATTTAATTATAAAAAGATTTCTATTGTTACTACTAAGCAGATTAATATTATAAAATAAATATAAAATATTTTATATTATTTTTAAATTTTTTTTAATAATATAAAGATGATTAATTTATTATTAACTTTTTATTTAACTGAGCAAAATCCTATTTTCTTAAGAAAAATAATATTTAGTATATTCTCTGATTAATTAATCATAAATCAAGATTTATTTTATTAATTAAGAAATATTAAAAATACTCCAGAAACTCATTTAAAAATCTAGCTAGTATCTACTACTGGAGATATTTAGATTATATAATAAATTAATATAATTTTTAATATTTAATATTTTACATTACTACTTGCCTGGAGATTATAGATAATAAACTAGTTAATTTTAAGATTAAAAAATTATTAGCTAATAGAAAAGATTAACAAGAACTTTAATATCTATAATTATTTTAATAAAATCTTTTACTCTAGCTTGTATTCTGCTAGATATATAAATTAAAAAAATTATAAAAAATAAATAAAAAAAGAATAAAAAATATTCTTATATAAATATTATTTACAGAGATTACTGCTGGAGTTTATTTTTTATAATATAATCTTATATAATGATCTTTCTCTGGATAAATAGAGTAATTACTTAATTTTATATAAAAAATTAATTTTAATATATATTTATATAATATTAAAAGAATTAATATTAATTACTGTTTATATAAGAACCTGAATATAATATTTTATATATTAATTATATATAGAAAATATGATATATTTCTGAAGAAGATTTGAATATATAATATAAAGAATATTATATAAAGTCTAGCTGTATTTCATGATTTTATAGATATTTTATTATTAAAATATATATAATAAACAGCATGCTTTATATTTTATATAAAAAGATTAATATATTTTAATAATTTTATTTTTAATAGAGATGCTTGCTCCTGAGTTAGAATTTATAAATAAAAGAAACTACTTTTAAATTAGACTTCCAGTAGTGCCTGGTCTTTAATAATTTTAATAAATATAAATATCTTTATTTTATATCTATTTATATAAATTTAAATATTTGTCAAAAATAATAAAACTTTTTTTTTAAAGTCTGCTTTCTATATCCAGATAGTATGAGTTTTTATTATTTTAATAAGAATTATTAAAAAGAAGAAATTAGAGAGTTACTATAAAAATTAAAAGTTAAAAATTTAAATAATTAAGTTATATAAATATAAGTAGATAATAACAGTAAAATAACAGACAAGGCAGTAGGCAAGGCAGGCAGGTAATTATTCAAGAAAATATCCAAGAAAATATTCAGGCAGGTATATAAATACTAAAGATAATAAATACTACGGGAATAGTGTAGTAAACAGTAAAAAACTAATAAATAAATTAATTAATTAATTAATTAATGAAAGTATTTGATACAGAATTTATTTATAAGATCGCGCGGAATATAATATAAAATAATAATTACTAATTAAATTATTAGTTAATTAGCAGCACAGTACTAAGTTAATAAAGAAAACTTCTAACAGAATACTGGATAAACAGTTATAAGAAATATACAGAAAAATAGTAAGATTAGTAAGATATTCAAAGTCTTATAAATATATATATTAGATAGAGTGGAGATACTGAGGTAATTATATATTATTATTATTATTTATATAAATAATTTATATAGAAGGAATCAAGGTAGCTGCTGCTATATTTAAAGAAGTCAGGTAGGATTATATAATCTAGCTAGGACCTCCAGTGTAGTTCATAAGATATTAAAACAGAGTAAGAAATAAAATAAACAAATGAATAAACAAACAAAGTCATGATATTATTGATAATAATTCTATATTTTTTTATAATTGTAAGATATTTATTTCTTAATAGTAAATTACTGATCTCTTAAGCATTAGTCTATTCTATGAATATAAACTATTTTTATTATTCTTAAATAATATATAATATTTTATAGCTGATTTCTTATTTAGTTAATATACTTTTATTCTCATCAGGTAAATTCTATTATAACTAATATAATATAGAACTACTATTAATAATCATATATCTTATACAATAAAAGAATATATTATTATATTCTCTAATAGTATTTATATTATACTGTATTATTAATAATATATTTTACTAAGCTATGCTATCTAAATCAACCCATGAAAATAGTTTTTTAATTACCAGATCAATAAAAATAAAGAACTAATAATAAAAAAATAAATACTAGAAATATTCTATAGAATTATACTTATATATAATTTCTGTATAATATTAGTTGTGATAAGATCTACTTGTTAGAATAAAAAACTTCTTAATTAAATAAGAAATTAAGTTTAAAATATTATGAATTTATATAATAAAAATAAAGATAAATTATATTTATTAAATAAACTAATTCTTAAGAAATTAACAATTCAATATTAAAGAAATAGTATCTTATAAATAATAAATATGAATAATTATTATTAATAATCTTATAATTTATATGATTAATTTAATATAAGATTTTAATAATTCTGGATATAATAACTAGATTATCTTCTATAAATATAATTATTATAAAGTTAAGTTATTCAATCAGAATTAGTAATAGCTTTAGACTATTAAATAATAAAATAATAAAGATAAAAACTATATATATCTGATTAAATCTTGATATAGATTATTTCATAGAGTGTTATTAATTATATTTATTTTAAATAAATACCTTATATAATATATATACTTTAATATAAATAAAAAACAAAAAAGAAAAGAGAGATTTTCTTATTTATAGATTCTTTCTTATTGTCTGCATATATTTCCTTGTATTATTATTCTTTATTGATTAATTTTGAGATTGAATATCTATCTTATTTTTATTATTTCAAAAGTTTTTTAGTTAAAAATATCATAATATTTATTTAAAATATTTGCATCCAGTAGGCTGCTCCCATAAGAACGATTTATTTTATATATATTATTTCAAATTAATAAATATTTATTCCAATTCTAATAGAAGCATTGATTCAATATTAATTATTAGTATTATATATATATATTATATTGATTTTATCTTAATAAAAATCAAATATATGTTCTAGTGAATTTCATATATTTTTCAAATATAAGATTTAGAGGTTAATACTGGCTAGACCTGTACTAGTATATTTTAAAAATTAATCTTATTAATTTTATCATTATTTTAAAATATAAATATTAAATATACTATTCTGAAGAATATTCATAATTTTTTGGTTATTTTTATGTGAATTTGTAAGGATAGATTAAAGAATGCTTATAAAATTATTTATCTAAATTTTATATAATAAATTTTCTGCTTTAAACTATTAGTTATTAATAAAAAATAATAAAAAAAAATTTTTAATTAATTATTAATTATTTTTTTATTTTTAATTTAATATTATTATACAAAATTTTTTTAATTATGTCTATTTACTTAAATTATCCACATTATTAATTATTATTTTTTATTTATAGTATTTATCCTTTCTCCCGTTACTGGTATTTTTTAGAGTATATTATAATAATAATAATAATAAAAATTTCTCAGATAATAAAGATGATTTCAATAATTTTATAATTTCTTTTAAATAAATATTTATAATCTTCTTTATATATATTTCTTTAATCCAGACTTTTTAGGATTTATTGATACTATTATCTTAAATTTATAATAAATTATCTAATTTTGGTATCTACAAGTACTGTCTGCTATTTAATTATAATATAAATTTATATATATATATTAATATATTACAATAATATAAGAGAATTTTATCAAAAATATTATATAATTAAATATATATTTTGAAAGTAAACAAACATAAGATTGATAAGTATTTGATAGTTTTTTATAGAATTTTTTATTTTTATATTCTTTAATAACTTTTCTTGTAATCTTAATATTTCTGAATATATATGCCATTTTCCTACTAGAAAACTTTTAATTAAATTAATTATTTATAATCTTTATTTTAAGAATTCAAGAAAGTAGATTAGAATTGAACTATTTTCTAATATTCATTAAAAAAAACTTTTTATTTTTATACTTATTTATATTCTTATAATAATCTTTATATCTTTTACAATTTATAGATCCTGTTTTATATAACTGGAATTTGTATTTAAAGTTTTCTAATTTTAATATAAGGATGGAGAAAAAAGGTTATATAAAATATAAATAAATAATTGGATAATGGATTTTTTAATCATATTATTATTAATAAATTGAATAATTAGTAATATAACTAGTCAATTAATATTAATTTAATTTAAATAATATTATAAGTAATAATTTGATATGTGGATTATTTTTTATTTAAATATTAATTCATAGATAGTATACTATTGAAAACTTTAAGATAATATAATTATTGTAAATTACTTTTATTCAATAATTTTTAGTCTAATCTAATATTACTTGAAGCTTTAAAGACAAACTTCATTTATTAATAGAAAGGTTTAGTAAGATTTAGAATGAAGAAGTACCTGAAAAGTAATATTTAAAAGCTTAATAATAAATAAATTAATATCAATAATTCTCCTGTACATAATATTATAATGAAATTTCTAATTTTTTGAAAAATAGAAATTAGAGAATATTAATAAGAATTTAGATTTTTTTAAGAAATTCTGCTAAATCATCATCATGGCATAAATAAACCATTATTTAATAAAAAATCTTTAAAAAATAGAAAAGTAATCTTTACAAAAAATATAAAATAAAATTGATATTTTAATTTTTTGATTTCATTATCTTTATTAGATAATATCTTTTATCTTAAAAATGTTATATTATTTTTAAGATTTAGAATTATATATATCTAAGTACAGAGTATCTGTAATATATTTATAATTTTGTGAATCAAAACCCGAATTATTTTGAATTAAATTTTTATAAATAATTTGATTAGCTGACTTTATATTAACTTAATTTTTAGAAACTTTAGTCTAATATTATATAAATTTTAAACTCAGGATAATCCTGTATATCTTTAAGATTTAGACTATATTTTCTTCTATGTTTCTAATAATTAGAGGTAATGTATTTATAGGATTTTTTAATTAAGATTAATGGTTTTCTTATAATAAATTTTATATAAAATTTTATAAGCAGTTTGAAAATTTATTTATTAGATCATATTTTTTTATTTTATTCTTATTAAAAAAAAATCGAGAAAATTCTAAAATTTGAAATAAACTAATTGTTAGAATTATCTTCTGTTAATCTTAAAATAATATATAAAGATTATAGATTAGATTGTTCAAATAAAATTCTAATAATCTGGGAGATATCTTAAAGATATTATTTTATAAAGGGATAAATAATAATAAAAAAATATATTTTAAAATACTATGATTAACTGAGTGCTAGAAAATTCAAATATGTTATATAATAAAAAAGATTTAAAATAGAATTTTTAATTTTTTCTTGAAGGCATTAGATTTGAAATAGGATTTTATAGAATTAAAATATATATAAGATAATATGTGTTAAAAAATAATTAATAAATTCTAAATAATTTTTTATAGAATAAAATAATATAAATTTTCTTAATTTTTAATTATTAACTACTACACAGAGAAATAACATAAAAAAATTATAATATAGAAATAATTTTAAATGCTACTTAAAATTATAAAATTATAAAAGATTCTAGATATTATAATAATTTACAGAAATTGATTATAAAATTATATTATTTATATATTGAGGATTTATAGATATATTATTAATATCAATAATCTATTTGGGGAATTAATTTAAAATTAATGGGATAAATATTTCAATAACTTCATATAAAGTTAAGCTCCCCGAAGCCTTTCTAAATCTTAATATATTTATTATATAAAAATTATCAAGAAGTTCTTGAAGTGTAGTATATATATTATTTTGAAATGTTATTAAAATGTCAATTTTAGTTATATAATTACAATAAATATATATCAGTTATTATCATTTTTCGTAATATAGACTTAGTAATAGGTAATTTTAATATTATTTCTTAGAATTTATTTATTATTAGAGATTCTATCTGAAATCTTAATAGTAAAAAATAAAAATAAATAATTCTCATTAAAGTTGTTTTTCGTGTTTTCATTTTTTTTTTGAAAAGATAAAGAGAATAAGAGTCTAAAACAAGATTTTTTTAAGATTAATATATTCTAATTTAAGACTTTTCTTAATAAAATCTTTAGCATCTTGAATTTAATCTTTTAGAGGAATATTAAATTCAAAATTAATAATATAATCTGTAAAGTTATGACACTTGTAAAAAATTATAAGAATTATATCTTAGAGTTTTCAAGTTTATTTTTTAATTTCTGGATTTAGAAATACATTATAAGGCTTTTTACATAATTAAATATTTTTTTAATATTAAATAATAATATATATTTTACTTTAATCTTAAAATACTTTAAAAAACTAGGTAGCGGACAGAGATAAAGTAACTAATATATTAGATAATTATTATTAATTATATAATCTGCAATATATAAATTATATAAATTATGTAGGATAATTATAAATAATAGAATTAGATTTCTTGTTCAAGAGTCTTTCTTTATCTTTATATAATATGATTTAAAAATATAAATTCAGTAAAATTAATAATAATTAAGACAAAATCTTCTATACTTTATACATAAAACAATGATATAATTAATAATTTTATTTCAAAAGCAGTGACTAAAGTATATGAAAAACAATATTTTTTAATAGATTAATAGTTAATAAATTTTATTTTGATAAAATTATTAAGATTTATAAAAGTTTTAAAATACTTTGATGAATAAATAAAAAATATGAAACTAATAAGTTATTCTTATAATATATAAAAGAAATTAGATTTATAGTTATCACTTTAACTTTTCTACTTTTTTCTTGAAATCTAAGAATAATTAATAAGAATTAATAAAATAAATCTTTTTATCTATGATAGAATATTTTTATAATCTCTTTTTATTTATTCTATTTCTTACTCTATTTTAATATCTTATAAACCATGCCGGAGATCCTAGCTAGATTATATACTTTTTCCAGATTTAATTGGTTATAGTAGTAGATATATTAATTTTTTCTGCTTAGAAAGTTAGATAAATAATATTATTATATAACTGTTTTACCATCTTTGTTTAAATTATTTAATATATATATTCTATAAGTTTTATGAGATTAAAATAATCTATAAAAATAATTTTCTATTTTATATTTATATATCAGAATAAAGTTTTATATCTGATATATATTATACAAAATATCTAGATATTTTAAAATAAGTTCTGGAAGGATTTCTTATATATGATATAGAAATTATTTATTAAATTTTTTGTGTTGTAGTAGCCTGTGCCTTAATATATATATAATATATTAAAACTGAAATTAAATTATTAAATTTAATATAATTTTATAATTAGGCAGTATCCTTAGTATTAGTATTAATAAGATAATTAATATATTTACTAATAGAAATTTATTTATGATGAAGAAATTGTTACAGAGAAATTATCTGAATTATAATATTAATAATAATTAAATCTTATAATGATATTTTATGAAATACACTAGTTTAATTAATAATAAAAATAATATTAGCCTAGATAACAGTCTGATTGGTAATAAAAATACTTATATTATATATTTTTAATGATATAAATATTAATATATGAAATATAATTATTAAGTAAAAATAAATTTTATATTAATTTAGTAAGTTCTCTAGCATATAGTATATATCTTATTTGAAAGTTTATAGCATAGCTGGGATTACTGAATTTAATAAGTAATATTATATTAATAATATTTTTATAACTGTGACCATAAGTATAAATATAAAGAATATTTTAATTAAATCATTAATATTTATCTAAAAGATTTCTAAGAATTGATTATTAAATTATATATATTACACAGTATTTAATAAAATAATAATATTAGAATTTATTAATTATTATTGATAATAACTTATCTAAGGGCAAGGCAAGGGAATATAAAATAGAAGTAAAATCTAAAAATTATATGAAAAATTATATAAAAGATATTTATAATTTAATAATATATAGTACTGGATGCTTTCTGCAATCTTAATAATAATAAATATTATTTTTATAAAAAAATAAAAATAAATAATAATAATTATAATATATATATATAAAATATTTGTTTTAAATACTTTTATATTGGATTAATAATTAATAATGGAATAAAGACCAGGCTGCTAATTATAAATCTACAATTATTTCAAGTAGCTTTCTTAATAAATTAAAGCTAAAATAAATATTAAAATAATAGAGGTCCTTTACATGCTTTAATTTTAATATCTTTTGAGTAATTAATATAATAATAAATTATGTAACTGGCTAAATTAACTTATATTTAATTAATTAAAATTTAGATATTTATATTTATCTTGATTGTTTAGTATATGCATGTACATCAAAAACTTGAAAATAATTATTATAAATAATAAGAATTTAAATAATGATATAAATATTATCTATATGTTTTACTAGAAGAATATTTCTGTCAATTATTTAAAAATAATTATTATTATATTTATTCTTTCTAAGCAGATCGGTATTATGATATAAATAAATCTAAAAAATAATAAAAAATCCTGCGGGATACTGATTATAATCTAATAATCATCAATAATATCTTCTAGTATAGTATAGATTTTGTAATTATTGAAAAACTATAAAACTAAATACTAGAACTATTTATTACTTTCAAAGATTATATAGTAAATATAAATATAAAACATTATCATAAGTTCTAGGTATATTAAAGAATTAAAAAGAATTATGATAAAATATCTATTTTATTAAATAGTATCAACCTTCTCCAGATATATATATATATAAATATTTCTAGTATTAGAATCTTAATAACCATGCTTAACAAGACTGTAGAATAACAATTTTTTCAAATTAATGTAATTACTTTCATTTAATTTCCAAGAATAATTATAATTAAGATTTAAAAATATGTAAAATAATATTTGTAATCTGATTATATATTATATATTTTTAAGAATATTTATTTCATTTAAAATAAAATTTATTATAGAATAAGATCCAGAATACTGTCTGGGTAAAATATTTTATAAAATATAATATAATATATAGTTGTACTGATCTCTTATATAAAAGTCTATAATATATATAATAATAGATAATAAAATTTTATAATATCATTTTAAGTCAGCAGTACTAATTTTAAAAGAAAATTTTCTAAAATAATCTGATTTTTTCTGTTAAATCTCTTATTAAAAGATTATTTATAGTACTCTAATTATATACTATAAATAATAAAATATAGAAACAAATTTAAGATTAATTTCAATTTATATTTATTATATCAGCTGTTAGGAGTTTTATATAAACTTATACTGAAATATTAAAAATAATATTAAATAAATTATATTTTGAGAATTTTCTTACCTACGAAAAATAGATCTGATAAACTTTTTTTAAAAAATAGTTTTTAAATAAATTATATAAATACATAGAAAGAGCTTTCTCTCTCTCTCTCTCTATATATATATAGACATAGTTAGATTTATTTATAATATAGAATAATTAAATGTAATAAAGCTTCTGGACAGCTGTTATATTGAAATCTTATATATTTATATTTTAAAAAATATCATCGTTGAAAAACTTTTCCAGTAATTAACATTTAATATATTGAATTATTAATATGATTATTCATAATTATTATTAGTAGTAGTAGTATTATTGTTACTATTATAGTAAGACTTAAAGAATTTTTTATCTGATTAGACGGCTAGCACCCCTGCAAAAGCATGTCCGTCTACC
Organism: Aspergillus costaricaensis CBS 115574; assembly: GCF_003184835.1. Taxonomy (NCBI): domain Eukaryota; kingdom Fungi; phylum Ascomycota; class Eurotiomycetes; order Eurotiales; family Aspergillaceae; genus Aspergillus; species Aspergillus costaricensis. Next base: position 119,740 of record NW_020291855.1, read on the forward strand.
ACGGCTTTCTAGAGGTCAAAACGCTTGAAAAGTTATATTTAACTGCTGTCTAAGACTATCTTTATTTTTTTCCAGTGTTTTTTTCAAATATTATATAGCTATAATATCATAAAAAACTATATTAACTTAAATAATCAAATTAATTATATATAAGAATTTGTATATATAAATTAATACTCTACTGGAGAATACTAATAATTTTAAATATTATTAAAATATAATAATAAATAAGAATATCTGAGAAATATCTTTCTGAATTTTCTAGATACTATAATTATATTTATAAGGAAATAATGAAAGTTTTCTTTCTAGATACAGTTTGTAAGGATCCAAATCCTTGTAACCCTCGCGATACTTATTATCGCGAGGAATACTTATACTGATAACAGTCTTGTCACGAGGCTTGGTTAGTATTTATTATATAATCTACAGGCTACCCGTGAATATTCTATTATTTATAGACAGAGATAAAATAATTAATAATAATATTTTAAGAAAATTAATCCTATATTTTTGTATTTATAAATAAGATATATTCTTTATATTATTTTATTATATTTATTCTTATAACCTTATTACTTAAATCCCATAAGATAATTTATTAAGCTATATTTATATAAAATACCAGAAACTGTACTCATAAAAAGTCTTCTAAATTCTCTGATTTTTTAGTCTGTGAGATTATTATAAAAATAATTATAAAAAAATTTAATAAAGTATAGATTTTTTTAAATAAGCTTTATAAATAATATTTAATTTATTTAAATAAATTATAAATCTAGAATTAAAACTGGAGATCACCACGAGGCTAAAAAGAATTTATAAAAATTTAAATAATTCTAAAAACTTTGCTATAAATTTTAAATATTTAAATATTTATATTTATTTTTTATAAAATAATAAATATTATAATACTTATAATTATATTATTTACTAGTTATTTATTATTCAGTAAGAATTAACTGCAAAGATAAATAACTGGAATAAAAATTAGAAAATATATAATATAATATTTTATCTAGATTATATTCTTAATAATCTCTGGAAAGGGGAAACTGTAATTATTTATTATAATTATAAATAAAAAATCTCTGTAAGTTTCTAAAAATCTAATTAAAAAATTTAAATAATAGAAGGTAGAAAATTTAATATAAATTCTTAAAATTACTTTCTATAAATAAAAAAAGAACTTTATATATTTTTAATAATAAAAAATAAAGATAAAACTCAGCCACGAAGCCTAGAAGTTGATTATAATAAAATTATATATTTATTTTTTAATTTTTCTTATAATAATTAAGTATAAAATCTATAAATAACTAGAATTTTCTATAAATAAGCAGAACTTGGTATTATTTTTTATAAGAATATAATTAAGCTTAAGCTGGTAGAAAAAAAGACCTAATTATTTATAAAAAAAATTATTATTATTATTTATAAATAAAATTAAATATTTTTATAGTATATTTTATAAGATAAAAAGCCATAAGATACCTCTTTATAAAAGAAAAAAAATATTAATATTATATTATAAATATTAGCCAGCAAGCCCGTGAAAACTTTTAAAATAATAATATATTTTTTTTATAAAAAATAAAACTATTTTATAATAGACTATTATATTATAAAAACACTAGCTATAAAGAAATGATTAATTATTTATATAAAATAAAAAATACCAGATAAAGTATTATTTATAGTATATTTTAATTTATAATTATATAACAAATTATTTATAAGTAGCAGCCCTGACACGCTATATAAGATAAAAATATTAATAAATATAAAGATAAAAATAAATTTTATTTTTATAATACTTATAAAAACTACAGAATAAGATTTAATATTTATAAAGATATTTATAAAATCTTTAAATAAGAATAATATTTACTTAAAAAAATAATTATTTTTATAATAATTCTTAAAAAACATAAAGAGCAACCGCGAGAATTATTAAGAAATTATAATTATAATATTAAATATAGAGAAGATTATACTAGAAATATTTTAAATTTATATTATGAAATTTATTATAAAGTTTAACTACTATTATTTGAAGTTTCATATTTAAATAATTGAAATATATTATATATCTGCAGAGGAGTTCCTCACGGAAAAGAAAAATATAAAATAAATATATATTATAATAATCTAGAAAGTCTGTAAAGATTAGAAAAAATAATTTAATTAATTATAAAAATTTAATAAAATATTTATAGAAGAAATTATATTATATTTATTTATTTATAATTAAAGATTAATCTGAAGATTAAGCTCATAGAAAAACATAAATTTAAAGTTAATTTAATTTGTAAAATATTTTCTGTAAAATAAAAATTTTTATAAAAATATCTATAAGATTATTTCATTAAAAACCAAATTATAAATTTAAAATAATATTTAAGTACTTTAATTTTATTTATAAAAAAGAAGAATAGGAGCTTGTAAATATATATTAATTATTATAAATTAAATAAATAAACTATCAAGAATAAGTATCTATTATTATAAATTAATAAATATATGAAATATTTTATGAAAGTATTATGGTTTACTTAAGTTAATTTTTAAAAAATTTATTATAAAATATAAATTACAAAAAATCAGAAATAAAAAATAATATTTTATATAAAATATTAATTATTTAAATATATAATTAGATTTTTTAGATTAACTAATGCCCCCGCGGAATTTTAAGATTTATATAAATTTATTATTTATAGAATATCTAGACTGCTTTATTATTATTTATTTAAATAATATTATAATATATTTATAAAATCTAGAAATATACAAAAAACAGATTTGTAAGATATTATAAATTCTAAAAAAAACAGAACTATATATAAAATAAAATAAATATTATATTATAAAGATAAAAACTAATTTTTTAGATTTTAATATTTACCGCGAAGGTATACAGATAAAATTAAAATACATTAAAATAATTTATAAATAACTAAAGCTATAGAATATAAAAAGATTTTTATAATTTATAGATTTTATAAACTGGTACTACTGTTTTATATAAAAATATTTATAAATATTTAGTCTATTTACTAATCTGATTAAAAAATTTAATAAGAAAACAAAGAAAAAGCTGTATTTAGATTTTTTAATATTAAAAATTTATAAAAAATTTTATGAATTAAAAAATATATTTACAGAAAATATTATTATAATTTATTTCTAGAAAAAAGAACAAGTACATATTAAAATTAATATAATATTTATAATTAATAAAATACTATTACAGAAAGATAAGAATAACTAGTAAATACTTATTATATTCTATTTATAAAAAATAATTATAATAAAATAAAATTATAGGATTCCAGACCAGGAGCTACTTGTAATAATTAAATTTTTTAAAAAATAATAATATTAATTAGAAGAAGTAGATCTTATAATAGAGATTATAATAAATTATAAGGTTTCAGAATGTTTTATAACTAGTAAGAAGCTATTATAAAAATAAATATAATAAATATAATATTTTATAATATTTAAATTTTATATTATATATTATTTAAAAATCTAGAACTCTGTAGATACTTTATTATAATATTTAAATTATAAGAAAGAGACATTCGCGGAAGATTATAAAAAATTAAAAAAAAATATTATAATAATTCTCTAATTTATTAAAAATATATAATAAAAAAAACATATAATAATTAAATAAATTTTGATTATAAAAATATTCCAATCAAAAACAGCTTGTAGAGAAAAAAATAATAATAAAAATTAATTTTATAAAAATATTATATTATAAAAATTTATCCGTGGAGTTATTCAAGAAGATATTATAAATATTAATTTAGAATAAATAAATTGAAAATAAATAAAATTAAAAAATCTATGAAGAATTAAAGAATTCTATAAATTTTAGATTTATAAGAAATAAGAAAGTAAATAAGTTTATTAAATGAAAAAATCATGATAATCTTCTCTGGAGATCCAGAAAGTTATATATTTTTAATAAATAAAAATTAAAATTATAAATATTTATAAAAGTATATAATAATTTCATTACAGGATATTTTATAAATAAAAAAATAATAATTCTAGTTTGACAAAGATTCTGGTAGACAGGAATTAGAAATTTTATATAAAAATATTATAAAATCTATAGAACCTGCTAGTAAAAATTAATTTATAAAAGATAATAGAATTTAAATTTACTTCCAGTACCCGCGAAGCTATAAAAAATTATAATAAATTTTATTACTGATTTACCCGCAAGGATTAATGTTATAAGAAACTTATAAAAATTTTTTAATAATATTTTAATAATAATAAATAAATATAATAAGATAGTTTATTTTATTTTCTTATAAAAGAATCCTACAGGAAAGAATCTCATGTAAATCTTTTTATAAAACATCTTTTAATTATATAAAATGCTCGCGAAGATTATTACTGATTAGAATAATATATTTATAAAAAGATTTTAATTAGATTTTATATATATTTTTATAATAAAGTAAGAGTTGAGTACAGTTTATTATTTATAAATAAATAATTAAATGAAATATTTAAATAAGATAACTGGGCAGATCTTTTATTATTTATAAAATTTATATATAATAATTTCTTATAAGTCTTAATCAAAGAGATATTTTTTATATTATATCTGCAGAATACCCGTGAATAATTAAACTAGATTTTTATAAAAAATTTTAGAAAAAATTAAATATCTCTATAAGAATTAGAAAAATCTAAAATATTTATAAGAAAATCAAGAAGAACTTGACAGCTGCTTATATAAAATAAGAAATTTTTATAATTATATAAAATAATTTAAAAGCTTTACAGTAAATTAAATAATCTAATTATTTATAAAATATTTTTTATAAAAGTAAATTAGCAAGAAGCTAGATCTGTAGAGTAAAGAATTATATTATATATTAAGAACAATAAATATATAAATTTATAGATTAGAGTTACCCGCGGGTATTTAAATTTATAATATATTTTATATTTTTCTGCTTTATAAATATTATAAAATAAATTTATAAAAGTATTTTTATTTATAAAATTTTTTTTATAAATATTATTTAAAGGCACTACTTGCCTTGTGAAAATAAAATTAAATTATAAAAACTTTAATAAAATAAAAAAGATTTTTTAATAAAAATAATACTTAGAAACCTGCCATGAATTTATATTATCCATAATTATAAAAAAAACTTTATAGCCGGGAGACAGTCTTTATTATTGAAAAATAAAAAAAATCATACTATGAAGGCTAAAGAAACTATAAGGAACTCTTCTAGGAGTAAAAGTTCAAAATAAGACTATAAGACTAATATTACCTGCAGATATTTCTGCGGGCTCCTAGAGTCTTTCATATACTTAAGTTTATCCTGGAAGAGATTAAATAATTATTTTTATAAAAATTAACTTTCTTATAATTATCTTTTTTTCTATAAAGCTTTATTCTGAAATTTATTAATTACAGCTCTAGCTCTCTGGCTCTAACTAATTATATAGATTTTCTAGTTTTACTCTAGCTCTGGTTCTCTGGCTCTGGCTAATCAGGATTCTCTGATTTAAATAAATATATTATCCAGAGATCTTATACAATTCTATTATATTATATATAAAGCTAGATCCCAGACTTATTTATTTTAGTTAATATAATCATATGAGCGGGCTAATCTTGTTAAAATAAGTTCTTAATTAAAAGATTTGATTTCTGTATAGATTGAATCCCTAACTATTATCTGCAGGTAAATTATAAGAAATTCTTCTAGAAATAAAAATTTAAAATAAGATTATAAGATTATTATTATCTGTAGATATCTTTATAGATTTCTAGAGTCCTTTATATACTCAGGTACACCCTGGAAGAGATTAGATAATTATCCTTGTAAGGATCAACTTTCTTACAGAAACTATTTAATATTTTATAAATTTTAATTACTAGATATCTTTATATTATATATAGATAAAATACTAGCTATGAAATAAAAAATAAATTATACTAATTCCATGAAATATATATCCCAATTAGTATTAGAATATATAAGTTTTATAATTAATATAAAGACAGTTATTATACTTCTTATTATAATTATTATTAATATATATTATATAATTTAAAATATTATTCCAGGAATTACAGTATATATTATACTTCTAACTAGATAAAAAATATATTTTAATTTAAATTATAAATATAATCTCACAGAGCTGGACACACTTTTCTAATTATTCTTATAGAATAAATTTAATAAAGAAAATAAAATAAAAAATAGGCACTGTTATCTAGTAATATTTATAATTAGAAAATAATTCTTATACTTTCCAGGAAAGAAGTCTAAATAAAATAATAAATATATTATAAATATTCTAGTAAATTAAAATAATGCGGGCAGCTCTATGAATTAGTAAACTCTATCTTCTGCATGACTGTTTTATTTTAAATTAATTTAGAATTACCTGCTAGAAGCAGAAGTGGTTTATAAATATAAAAATTTCTTATAATTAAATTTATTAATATATTAGTTAAAGTAATCAGCTTACTCTAATTTTTTTCTTAGTAAGAGCTGCTAATAGCAGGTATTATAAGAGATTAAATGATATTAAATATACCTGTAAGAAATATAAATTATTATAAATTAATATTTATACACACACGCGCACATCCGCGAGGATAAGATAATCTATTATAACAGAAGTTATAGGAAGCACAGAAAGAACTATATTAATAATAATAACAGTAATAATGAACAATTATCTTAATTAATTATGTATTTAATTATATTTCTGTAAAGGCCAAACTTATTACAGAGAAGAAATTAGAAGAAAAATTATAAGTAATAAAAATAGATTAACAGAAAAAAAATAGTAGTAGTAGTTGTGATATAAGTCTGTTTAATAGTAATAGTAGTAATATACTGGCATACAGCAGTAAAGAAACATGTTTTATATAGAAATATTATATTATAAAAGATATAATAATTCTCCACGGAAAAGTTATTCACTGGTTTTTTATAAAAAAGAAAAAAAATAGAAGATAATTATATATAGTAATAACAGTAGATTATTTTGCTCTAACTGTATAAGAAGAACATATTAAAATAATATTATAAAAATAAAAAAATATATTATAGAAAATAAGCAGTTGCTTAATCACTGTGGATATAAAAAAAGTAAATTATATATAAATATTTTTTATAAAAAAGAAAGAAAGCCAGAAAAAAAATTAATAAAAAAAATTAGATTTTAAATAAAAAAAAATCTATATAAAAATTTACTAGAAACTCTGAGTCCTGAGCCCTGATTTATATTTTAAATTAGATTTATTATTGATATATATATTATGTAACTTTAAAAATAACCCTGCGAGGAATCTGAAATTTTGTAATAAATTTTAGGACTTTATATATAATAAAATAATACTCTATATATTTCACGGGGAGGTTTTATAAACAAGAATTTCTAAAAAAATATTTATAAAAAATTATAAAAATAGATAATCTGTACAGAATACAGCAGTTAAATATTATAAAAGAATCTCGTGAGAAATTATTATAAAAAATAATATAAAAAACCTTGTGAAGACTCCACAAGAAAATAAATAAATAATCTTTTTTTTATATAATTTTTTTATAAAGATTTATATATAGAAGTTTTAATAGTATCTAGTCTATTATAAATAATATTAAATATTACTAGCTACTGTGAAATAAGTTTATGTTAAGATAATTATTATAATTCTTATTAATATTTACAGTCTTGGAGATCAAGGCCTTGCAGAAAAAGAATAATTATAAAAATTTAAATTCTTATAATTCTCATGATATTTATTATTATAAGAAATATTTATACTAATAACAGTTCTGTTATGAGGCTTAGTTAGTATTCATTATATAATTTATGACTTACCTGTAGATATCCCACTATTCACAGGCAGAGATAGAATAATTAGTAATAATATTTTAAGGAAATTAATCCTATATTTTTATATTCATGAATAAGATATATTCTTCACACTATCTCATTATATTTATCCTTATACAGTTATAAAAATTTCTATAAAAATTTAAAAATATTATATACTTATAATAAACTGACCATATAAAATGATTTAAATTTATTATAATATTAGAGAGTAGATTAATAATGTCTTTATTTATTATATTTATTTTGATATTATAGTTATATTTGAAGATTATAAAATATAAATTAAAAATAGTAATTTACGTTAATTAATCTTTATAGAAAGCTTAATCCCTGCTAAGCTAGAATTTTTAATAAAAAATTTTAATATATATATATATATATATATAAACTTTTAATATAATAGTCCACCTGCTTTGATATAGAGTTTAAAATTATAGAATTATAACTAGACAGATTCTTTTAAACAGTAATATATTTTTTATTATATTCAATGTGAAAAATTCAAAATATTTTATATATATAAATATTCTCTGGATCAAGGTTCTGGAAATTAATATAATATTTAAATATTATAAATATCTTATAGTTATTAATTATAATATTGATATAATCAAAAAAATAATCTCTCAAAATGTTAATAGAAATTAATCAAAGACTTATTTATTATTAATATTTATTACTGGATTACTATCTTAACAAATATTATATATATTGATAAAATAAGATTATAGGAAAGAATTATTTAAAAAAAACTTTTATATTATGTTAGAGCAGGTCCGCTGGTTCACTGTGACCGGGCAGGTCATGTAAGTAATACACAGCCGCAGATCATGTATATTAAATATAAGGGTGAATATAATGAGATAGTGTGAAGAGTATATCTTATTCACGAATATAAAACATAGGGTCGATCTCCTTAAGATATTATTGCTAACTATCCTATCTCTGCCCGCGAATGATAAGATATTCGCAGGTAGCCTGTGGGTCACGTGGCCAGCACTAACCAAGCCTCACGACGGGACTGCTATCAGTATGGGTATTCCTCGCGATACTCATTATCGCGAGGATTATAAGGATTTGGATCCTTACATTAAATAAGATTATATAATTTACTCTTATATTACATCTCACTAGTCTGTCTAATACTGTAAAAAGCCAGTAATCAGTTCTAAGCAGAATAGTAGCTAGTATTTATATATATAATTAAATTTATTATATTTTTTATATTTTTTTCTAACAGTTCTGATTACTCTTTTACTAAAAAAAATTTAAATAAGAAAAATAATATTTTATACTTGAAATACTATATCAGGAGAAGACTCATTAAAATTCTTTAATAATTTTATTATAAGATCTCTTTTGATAACTGAAATTATAAGTAGTAAATATGTAATTAATATTAAAATTCATAAAATCTCTGAATCACATAAATCTTCTAAAAATAAAAATATTACTATACTAAAATAATAATTATATAAGAAAAAAATTTAATTAAAAGATTATATTTATAAAAATAACTCACAGATTCAAATAAGATAATAAAAAATATAAAATAATAATATTTTAATTTATAAAGTTTTTCTACTAGTCTCTTACAGCAGAGGAAACCTCAGAAAAAGAAAAAGAAAAATCTTATATATATAATAAAATTACTGGCCAGGCCAGTAATAGATAGAAAACATTAGAAAAAAACAAATATTATATTTGTATAACTTGTATAAAGAATTATTTTGTATAAAATATATATTATTATATTTAAAATAATCTAAAAATAATAAATATAATCTCTTATCTCTACTTTCTATTATTTTTATAAAAATAATACAGTAATAAAGTATTTAGTAATAATCAATTTATTTTAATCTAACTGGAATATTATAAATTCTTTTTTTAATAATTTAATAAACTTATAAATCTATTAACAATATAAACTAGTATTACTAAGATATAAAACAAGAAAATTACCAATTTATATATAAATTTATATAATATATTTATCAATAATATATCCAGCTTCCAGAATTATATACAGAGAATTGAAAGAAAGATTATTTATATATCTAGATATTGAAGATTTATAAAAAAGTCTTCAAATATTTTAAAAAATCAAATATTAAAATAGTATAAAGTACTTAAAACTAAATAGAAATTATTAAGATATTATTTTAAAAAATTATAATAATCCAGATAATATAAGATCCTGGAAATATAAATAAAAACATAAAATAAATTTAAATATAATAGAAATAGGATCTTAAATAAATCATTTTATATATAATATTAAATATTATTAATATTGAAAGCTGGAATATATAGCAGTTTATTATTTAAAAAATATAATATAAATAAAAATTTAAACATTTTAATTCTGTATACAGCAGCAGTACTGAAACTTTATAAAAAAGATTTAATTTTATTAATATATAAATAAAGATTAATATACTTAAAAATATATTGATATATATTCTGATAAATTACAATATACAAGTAAATCTTAGTAATTAGTTATAAATAGAATTATAATTAAATTTACTAAACTAAGTTCTCTATTATATAAAGATCTAAATAAATATTATATATTTTTATACAGGTAATATAATCTTACAATTAATATTATAAATTATAAGAATAAGAAAACTAATAAACAATAATTTAATATTATAAATGAATAAGATTTTAATATAATACTAGATAGATTTTAATTATAAAACTAAAATTTTAATATTAGTTAAAAAGCGAGGAACTGGCAGTACTATATAAAAAATATATTTTAAAATAATTAATAAAATAAATATTAATGTTATTTTTAGAAAAGAAGCTCATATCTATACAGTATAAATTTATATAGATTTAGATATTATTTATAAGTAAGCCGTAAAAAAGAATAATAGAATAAATATTATATATATGAATCTTATACTAGAACTCCTAAATAAATATAATAACTTCATAGATATTTTTTTAAAAAATAAACAAATATTTTAGTATTATACTCTAGCCATGATTATATAGTTGAACTAAAAATAAAAAAATAATTCTTATATTAATTAATTTATAATCTCTTGAAGACTGAGCTCTAAATCCTCTGTAAATATATTATAATTATAATATAATAAAAACAGATTTATTTTTTTAAAGTTTAGTAACTATATCTATTCTATTTATTCAAAAAAAGATAATATAATTATATTATATTTCTGTATAAATTATTAAAGATTAAATATAAGTATTATTAAACATTATCATTTATTATTATTAATCAGTAAAATAATAAATTATTTTAGTAGAGTAAAAATCTTTACTAAGCTTATTTTATATAATATCTATTATTATATTTAAATAAAAAAATAATAAATTAAAAATTAATTTTTATACTTATTAAAGCTATTATAAGTATATTATTACATTATTTAATTTAATTAATATACCAGCTATATTCTAGACCTATATAAACTATATATTTAATAATTTATTCAATATTTACTGTATTATATATCTTAATAATATTAAATTATTTAAGAAAATACCAGCTGGTGGTAAAGATCTCTAAATATGAATTTTATATATAAAAATATATTTTTTAAAGTTTAAGATTAAACTAAAATAATCTTAATAAAAAAGAAATATATTAATATAATTTAATTATAATTAGAATCTAAAACTACGTATAAAATCCCGGTTTTTATAAGATTTTTTAATTTTTATAAATAATTTATGAAAAATTATTTTTATATTATTTTTTTTCTCGCAGAAATCACACACTAAAGAAAAAAGAAAGAGAAATCAGGATTTCTTGTAATAATAAAATAAAATTACTAGTTATATATATTTCTGGACTAACCCTTGAGATTACTAGTTAATATAAAAAATATTCAAAAAATGAAATATTTTTTTAAAATATATTACTTTTATAATTTTCTTATCCAGAACTGTAAATCAAGTTTAAAATAAATTTATTAAATTTATTAAATTTTTTATAATTAATGTAATTATTCTATAATTATAAATAAAAGAAACCTAGTATTTTATTATATTTTTTAAAGAAAATAACAGATATAAAATACAGATATTTTATAGATAATTAAAAATTATTTATTATTATAAAAATATTTAAAAAATAATACTACTATTTAAAAAGAAGCAAATTCTTAATTATAATAAAATCTAACTATACTAATTTTAAAATCTTTTTAAGCTTTATATTTAAAAAACTAAATTTCTAGTAAATTAGATAAACAGAACTGCTTGTAATATTTATTTTTATAATTTAATATTAATTCAGAGAAATAAATCTTATAAATATATTTAATTAATATTTAGACCTTGCTTTTTTTACAGAAGAAAATAAAATAAAATTTATTATTATTTATCTTATAAATACAATTATCAAAGAGCCTGATAAATCTAGAAAAATAAATAAACTTTCTTAGAAAATATTAATAAAAAATAATTTAAATAATTATACAGAGAATTAAGTAAATATTAAAATATATATATATAAAAGAGAGTATCTGTAGATATTAAAATATATTTATAAATAAAAAAATATTAATAATAATAGAGAAATTCTAGATCTTCTGGTACTATAAATTTATATATATATAATAATTAAATCTGAGATATTATATTATAAAGAATTCTATAGCAGATCTGCTTTGTAAAATATAAAAAAATCTATGAATATAAAAATAGAAAGCTAAAACTCTTATAAATATAAAATTAAATAATCTGATTTAAATTTATTTAAAAAAATAAATATATAATAATCCCGGCTAGCTTAATAATAAGATACGAAATATTATAAATAAATTATAATATACCAGAAAGCAGCTATTATTGAGAATAGTATATTTTAAAAAATAATTAATATAAATATTAATAACATAATATACATGCTGAGATAAAAAGATATATAAAAATATATAATTTTTATTAAAGAATTTAAATTTATTATTATATATTATATAATAAACTAGACCTGCTACTATAATTTAATAAATCTAAAAAAAAAATAATTATAGACTTTATTATAGATTTATTTTTAAATAAATAAAAAAAAGATCTATAATATAATCCTAATAATAATAGATATATATATTAAATTTATATTCTATTTATTATACTAGAAAAATATTACAGCTCTGTAACTTATAAAGCTAATATATAAATATATTATATTTATTCTTAGAAATATAAAGAAGTTAATAACTGACAGGAAAATTATCTTTAAAAATAAATATTAAATAATTTTATATTATTATATAAATATTAATAGAAAATTATTAATTATATATTTTTTTTAAATAAATAGATAAACAGATTACTAAAATCAGACTTTAAAATATTATTTACAAACTTATATAAATTTCTTATAAAATAATTAGACTTAATGGCTTTTAATAATCTAAATAATTTATAACAATATAATTTATAATATTATAAAAATTATACTTTATAAATGTAAGGATCCAAATGCTTATAACTCTCGTGATACTTAATATCATGAGAAATATCTATACTAATAATAATCTTATTATAAGGCTTGGTTAGTAGGCTATCTGCCAATATCTTACTATTTATGAATAGAGTTAAGATAGTCAGCAATAATATCTTAAAAAAATTAACTTTATATTTTATATTCGCGAATAAAATATACTTTTTATATTATCTTATTATATTTATTCTTATAATCTTATTACTTAAATTTTATAAGATAATTTATTAAACTATATCTATATAAAACACTAGAAATTATACTTATGAAGTCTCCTGAATCTACTTATTTTTTAGTTTATAAGATTACTGTGGAGATAGTTATAAAAAAATTTAAAAAAATATAATTTTTTATAAACAAGCTTTATAAATAATTTAATCTATTTAAATAAATTATAAATCTAGAGTTAAAACTGGAAATTATTACAAGATAAAATAAACCCCGCGGAGACTTAAATAATTCTAAAAACTTTATTATAAATTTTAAATATTCAGATATTTATATCTGCTCTCCACAGGACAGTAATTATTATAATATTTATAATTATATTATTTATTAATTATTTATTACTCAACAAAAATCAACTGCGGAGGTAAATAACTGAAGTAAAAAATAAAAAATATATATTATAATAATTTATCTAGATTATATTCTTAATAATCTCTGAAAAGGAGAGACTGTGACTATTTATTATTATTATTATTAATAAAAAAAATCTTTATAAATTCTTAGAAATCCAGTTAGAAAATATAAATAATATAAAATAGAAGATTTAATTATAAATTCTCAAAGCTACTTTTTATAAAAAAATTCTTATTTATTTTTAATAATAAAAAAAGATAAGAACGGAACTCAGCTATATAATCTAAAAACTAGATACAATATAATTATATTTATTCTTTAAATTTTTCTTTACAAAATTTAAGCAAAAGATCTGCAAGCAGCTAAAATTTTTCATAAATAAATAAAATCTGATGTTACTTCTTACAAAAATACAGCCAAGCTTAAGCTGGTAGGGTAAAAGATTCAATTATTTATAAAAAAATTATTATTATATATAAATAAAATTAAATAATCTTTATAATATATTTTATAAAATAAAAGACTACAAAATACTCCCCTGAAAAAAAAGAATATTAATAATATATTATAAACATCAGCCAGTAAACTTATAATAATTTCTAAATTAATAATATATTTTTATTACAGGAAGCAGGACTACTTCACAGTAGATTATTATATTATATTAAGGTTTATATAAGAAATTGAATTTATTACTTACATAGAGCAGAAAATACTAGAAAACATATTATTTATAATATATTTTAATTTATAGATATATAAAAATTATTTACAAAATATAGTCCTGATATATTTTATAAAATAAAGATACTAGTAAATACAGAAGTAAAAATAAATTTAATTTTTATAATATTTATAATTATAAAGATTATAAAATAGGAACCAGCTTCTATAAAAATATTTATAAAGTTTTTAAATAAAAATAATATTTATTCAGAAAAGACAGTTACCTTTATAATAATTTTTAAAAATTTAAAGAATAACTATAACAACTATTAAGATATTGTAATTATAAGATTCAATATAAAATAGATTATACTAGAAATATCTTAAATCTATATTATAAAATCTATTATAAAATTCAATTATTATTATTTAAAGTTCTGTGAGATCCAGACAGCCTAAATATATTATATATTTATAAAAATTTTCTTATGGAGAAGAGAGATATGGAATAAATATATATTATAATAATTTAAAAAAATTATAAAGATTAGAAAAAAGAATTATTTAATTAATTATAAAAGTTTAATAAAATATTTACAAGGAAAATTGGATTATGCCCATCTTCATGACCAGAAATTAATTTAAAAATTAAACATATAAAAAATATAAATTTAAAATTAGTTTAATTTATAAAATATCACCCGCAGAGTAAAAGATCTTGTAAAAATATCTATAAGATTATTTTATAAAAAATTAAATTAGAAATTTAAAATTACTTATAAATATTCTGGTTTTATATAAAAAGAAGAAAAATAAAAGTCTATAAATATATATTAATTATTATAAGTTAAGTAAATAAATTATTTTACATATCTGTTACTGTAAATTGATAGATATATTAAATATTTTATAAGAGTATTATAATTTAATTAGTTTAATCTTTATAAGATTTATCATAGAATAAATAACTTTATTTTTTATTATATTAAATTTATAATAATAAATTATATAAGATCAAGAGTCTTTTTTTATTTTTTTATAACCCTTTTTTTATAATATATTATTATACTGGTTTACTTACTCAGTAGTAGTAATTTCTAATATTTTTTATATTACTTATATTCTCTTGTATAAAATAACTTACTTATATATTTTTTTTATTATTTTATAAAAAGTAGTTATCTAACACGTCTTCCTTGCTGTTCTGCGTGGGTGGTAATTTATATAGTAATTTAAACAATAAAAATATATATTATAATAATCTATATAACAAGAATATATGTTCTGTATTTTATATAAATAAATAATTATATTATATAGATCACGAGTTTATATACAGCTTGGTTATATATTATATATATTTTTATATTAATTAGTAATTTTTTTCTTCTTTTTTTAAAAAATACATAACCATGGATGTAACTATTTACTAAAAAATCAATAAAAAGAAATTAAATTAATAAAAATATTTTCTTTTTTTTATATTTTATATACTGCCTGTACCCGTGCTACTGCCTATATTATTATTATTATTATAATTAATTTTTATTATTACTAATTTTATTATACTTATCTCACCTACTGTACCTGTCTTTGTTATTATTATTATTATAATTATTATTATTTTTTCTTCTCCTACATGCCGCGGCTGTTTTATATACTAGTAATACTATTAATATCTTACTTTTATAAGATTCTGTTCTGACAGTAATTTTTACTATATAATTTCTGTTAGTTATATTAAATATAATTAATACTTAACCAGCTGCTACCCTTATGTGTTAGTAAGTAATTTCTTTATATTAAATATATTAAATATAAATTTTAACGAATTTATATAATAAGTCCCTGGTAAATATTACTACTTAGTAGTTATTATCATAGAAATCTATTACTACTATTAAGTATAATCTGATAATATCCTATACTTAGTTATATCTAAAATAATAATATCAGTCTAGTACATAATTTACCGGTCCCGGAAATCCGGCTGTAGAAATAATAAAAATATATAATTTATTATTATTACTTTCTTCTTCTTTGCCTGTATTCAAAGTGTATTATTCAGATATATATAATATTATAAGAATAATTTAAAAATATAAATTAACTAACTTATATAATATTAAATATTTTATCTAGTTTAGTATTCATATATAATTAAATAAATAATTAAATATATTTTTACATTTTCTTTTATTTTTCTTTTATAATTACTTAATTATTAAATAATAATTCAATTATATATATCATATAATATATCCTCTATAATACATGATTACTAATAGAAAATATATAGTAGTAAGTTATCTATATTACTTTAGTTAATGATTAAGTATTATTTTCTGTATTAATTAAAATAGCTACTCCTGGTAGGCTTATATATTTTAATATTTATTAAAAATTTCCAGATGTTTTTTTAGAATTATAATTTTATTATTATACTAAAAATTCTTTCTGAGCTTTCTTGGTTTTATATATAAAAATTCTATTTATTAGCTATTCCTAATACCTGTTAATTAATATTAGGGGTAATCAGTAAAACTTACTTATTTAAAAATAATAAAATTCTATAAATAAGATATAAAAGACTGAATATAAGTTTTTATATCTTGATAATAATTATAATTTATATAACTGTAATCCCCAGGCGTTGATTATAAAAAAAATCTAATTTACTAGTAATTAAGCTTTATATTTAAGTAGATAATTATAATATTTTTAACTTATACTATAATCTCCTGTTTTATTTAAAAGATCTTTTCTTTATATTTATAATTATATTATATTACTATTATTTCTTTTGCCTTATCTAGTAAGATTTCTAGTATTTATTTAATTTTAGTAAGGGTGCCTGCCTGCTTCTTTATTATAAATATTTTATTTAAAAAAATTTCTAGTCTATATTAACTTATAATTAAAATATAAAATTTATTAATATTTTATAGGGCATGGTTTTTATAGTATTATATATTATATTATTATAGATTATTTAAACTATTAGAAGCCATCAAGCCCAGTTATTTTATAGAAATTTCAAGTAACTATATAAATAATATTTAAACATCTGATTTTAGCGCTTCATTTATTTATTTATTTAAAGATAATATATAATTAACAGTTTTCTGCGAGTACTTATAAAAATAATTTCTCTGTTAGTTACTAGTTTCTTTATATTTCTAAGGATAGGCATAGTATACTTATATATTAATTTTATAGATTATAGAACTATAATATTCTTCCAGTATAATAAATAAAATATAAATTTAATATATATATTTATCATTATTAGAATTATATTATAGGTCTTTTTTTATTATTTACTTAGAAATAAATTTAGAATAAAATCTATGGTTAAGCTTATTAAATTATAATAGTAATTCTAGTTTACTATATAATATATAGCAGTGGATTTAAATTCTTTAATAAAAATTATATATTTTTATATATTTTTATTTTAATATATATATTATATTATTAGTATTTGTACTAGATATTCTTGAAGATATATTATTCTTAGTAATAATTATTTTTTAGTATATCATGGTTTATTTATAGTATTTCTTATATTATTATCAAGCTAGCCGGGACTATTATATATATATTTTTTTAAATAAATTTATTTTATTTTCTAGATTAGGTTATTTAATTTTTTATTTATAAGAATTTTAATTTTTTATTTTTATATTTACAGATTTTTTTCCTGTATTTTATAGAGCAGATCTATTATAAAATTCTTTAAATTAAAATATACTATCTTGGATTTAATTATTATATATATATAAATCTATAGTACTAGGAAATCTAGAATTTTTATATTATTATTAGTATTTTTTTATTTATAAATATATTTTAATACCTGCAGGCACTCTTTTCTGTAAATATATATTTTAATATTTACTTAATTTTTTATATAATTATTTAAATTACTTTCTATTAACACTCTTTTAGAGAATTTATCTATTTTTCTAGATTTATTAAGTTCTTTAATAATTTCATTTATAAAATAAATAATAATGAGCTTTATTCTATCTTTTTTAAAAAAAAATAAAATCTAGATATTAATTAAATATATTTATAAGATTCTTTTTCCTGAGCTAATATTCAATTATAAAATTAAATATTATAAATATTTCTGTTTATTTAGTCTACCGGGGACTTAATTTCTTAAATATAATATTTAGAAAATTTTTAAGATTAATATAATTAATTTTATTATGTTTAAAAATTTATTTTTTTAAATAATAATACCATTACTTGAATACTTCTATAATAATAAATAATTTTTAATTATTTATAAAATATCTATATTTTATATCTGTTATTTTTCTTGAGAAAAATATAATGGAATATTAGATTTCTTTTATTTATAATTATAATATAATTATACTGATTATAAAATTTAATGAATTTAATTTTAGCTTAATTTATAATTTTAAATTAAAATACTATAGAAATAATGCACTTTAAAATTTTTTTATATTAGCTAGTAAGCTCAAGAATTGGTCCAGGAATATATATTATTAATAGTTTTATTTTATTCTTATAAGAGGTTTTATTATAAGGGATCCTGATTCTTCTTTTTTTTACTATATAAATTCTATAAAAAGAAGAATAATATAAAAATAATTTTTAATAAATTATTTATAAAAATTTATAAATTCTATAAAGACCAGGATTTTATATATAATTTTAAGTTCTAGTTATAATAAAATTATATTAACTTATTTTTTCTTTATTAAACTTTTTTTATTTTAATTTTAAATTCCAGGTAGTGCACTTTTCGTTTATAAAATTTATATTTAAAAATTTTTATTATTAGTTTTATTTTTTTTAAATAATTTAATATTATTTATATATGCTTGATGTGTTTCTTATAATTTTATAAATATATAAAAATATTATTAAAATATATAATATAATAGATATTAATATATTATTAAATACGCAGTTTATATAGCTCTGGAATATAGTAAATTTATTAACTAGATCAAATAATATAATAGTATATTTATAATAGTTATAATAAATATAAAAAACAGTTTTCTATTTATCTTTTTTTTATTTAAATATAATAATAAATATTATATAAATTAAATTTAATAAATCTTTACCCTGCTAAGATAATCTATTATTTTATTAATTAATAATAAAAAATAATAATTTTTAATAATAATTATATTTAATCCCCGGTAATTTACACAGAGATCTAATATATTATTCTTCTTAAAAATAAATAAAATAAATATATTTATTAAATTTTAAGAAGAATAAATCTACTCTTACTGTAATATAATTATAATATATTTATATAAAGTTTAAAGCTTGATCTCTGATAAAATATAAATTAATTAATATAAGAATTACTTTGCCGCCTCTAATTTAATTATATAATTATAATTAGAGTATGATACTAGAATACTTATTTATTCTTTAAAAAGAATACTTATAAAAATATATAATATTTATCTAAAATCTTTATATAATAAAGAGCTTGGTTTAGTGGGTCTAATTATTATTTTATTTATAATTAATTAATAAAATTTATTTATATATTATAATTTATTAAAATATATATAAGTACAGGCTTCTTAAGTATATTAATTATCATTTATATATTAATAAAATTAAATTTTTTTTATAATTAAAATTCTAGTACTGCTGCTTCACACAGAACTAGAATATTTAATTTTTTATTTATATTATATTTTCCCGGTAATAAGCTATTATATATTCCAGTTTCTAATATTAATAATACTTAATATCAGATATAAGTTAATTTATTTCAAACTTCTATTATATTTAAATTTATTTTAAGTTTCTATTTACATTTTCAAGATTCTGTATTATCTAAATTACTGAAACTTTCTTAAAATAATATTTTAATATTTTTTTATTTAGCTATAAGTAATTTATATTATTTTAGTATTTGATTTTCAATAATTTACAGGTATGTCACGAAGGTATTATATATATTTAATTTTCTAAAATATTTTGAAACTTTCTTATAAATCTTCTTTAATATCCGGGCATACAGATAATTCTTTTATTAGTTTTTTTATATATAACTTTAGAAACTAGGTATACCACTGGTAAATATATTATATAAATTTATATATAAATTAATATTTTTTTTATATATTAATAATATTGATTTATATCTCTTTATAAATTTATAAAATTACTAAATTATTATAGAAAAAATTCACAGTATTCTAGTTAGATTAAAATAAATTATTTATTAATAAATATTTTATTATTATATTACTCCCACTGGAGAAATAATAAAAAATAAAAATAAAAAAATAATATCTACTATCTTTAGATAATCTTAAATAAAATAATATATATTTTGTATAAAATAGTCCTTTATATAAATTATATAAATATAGTATTCAGTTATTTCTTTTCTATGATTTTTTTTATTTATTATAAGCCTGACTAATAGTCTTATTATATATATAAGATTTTTTAATATCTTTTTCAGGGTTTCCTCCGCTGTAAGAGACTAGTAGAAAAATTTTATATATTAAAATATTATTATCTTACATCTTCTACTATCTTGTCTAGGTTTGTAAATTATGTTTATAAATATAATTCTCTAAATAGATTTTTTTTCTTATATAATTATTATTTTAATATAGCAATATTCTCGTTTCCAGAGAATTTATATAATTTAAAAATTTTATTAATTATAGTATTAATTAGATATTCACTACTCGCAGTTTTAGTTATTAAAAGAAGCCTTATAATAGAAATTACTAGAAAGTTTCTGTAAATCTTCTTTTAGTGTAGTATTTCAGGTACAAGATATTATTTTTTTTATTAAATCTTCTTTAATAAGAAGTGATCAGAACTGTTAGAAATAATATAAAAAATATAATAAGTTTACATATATATATAAATACTACTTATTATTCTGCTTAAAACTGATCACTGGCCTCCTGCAGTATTGGAGAGACTAACAAGATATAATATAAAAATAAATTATATAATCTTATTTAATCCATATAATTTACAACTATATATTACTCACGTGACCCGCCAACTTGCAGTGAGCCAGCAGACCTGCTCTAACAGATAGTCAGCAACAATATTTTAAGGAAATCAATCTTACACTTTATATTTGTGAATAAGATATATTTTTTATATTATCTTATCATAATCATCCTTATGATAAAGTACTGATAAACTTCATGCTCTAATTATAAATTAATATAAATTAAGAATCTTTTTCTAATGAAATACCTGCAGTAAAAGAGCAGGCAGATACCCTTATTAAAATTAGAAAAATATTTAGAATCTTGCTAAATAAGATAAAATAATCAATAATAATATAATATAATTATAAATATAAAAAAGGATTTTTTAAATAGAACAGGAGCTTATATTATAAAATAAAAATATTATAATTATTTATTTAAATATAAAATCTAATTATTAATAGATTAGAATTTTCCTAATGATTAACACCTAGAAATTATAGTTATATAAATTATAATTGTTATTAAAATATAAAAATTTATATTCAATTTTTTAAATCTTACTTCTAGAGCTCTACTACTTTTAAATAAATAAATTTTATGAATTATTACTAATATTAAATAACAAGTATTAGAAATAACTAGTAAAAAAATTCTTATATAATTAAAAAATTCTAAAATTTTTTTAATATAATAAGATTACAGCCCTGAGAAAAACTTCTAGAAATCTTTTATAAATATTGAAGATATATAAGTCTACCAGGATTAGTTATCTTAATTAATATAAAAAACAATATCTAATTACTTACGAAAATAATATAAATAATTTATTATTATATATTCTATATATGTATAATTAAATTATTATTTAATAATTAATTGATTTTAAAAAAAAAGAAATATTAAAATATATTTAACCACCCATCTAACCATATAATGAATATTAGATAAAATAAAATAATTAAGATTATATAAGTCAGCTAACTTATATTTTTATATTACTTTTATATTATTATATATACCCGAACAAAGCACTCTAAATATAAAAAATAATAATAATAAATTATATATTTCTATTATTCTTATAGCTGGATCCCTGGGGCTGGTAGATTATATATTAAAAAATTAATATTATTATTTTAAATATAATTTAATATAAGGTATTACCAGGCTGTATCTAGTAATGACAATAAATTCTTATAATAGGAGCTACTAAGTAATAATACTTATTAGAGATTTAGCATATAAATTAACTAGGATTTATATTTAATATAGTTAATATAAAAAATTATTTATTAATATACAGAGATAGCAGCTGGCTGAATATTTTTATATTCAATATAATTAGTAGAAATTATATAATAAAGATTATTATTAAAATAGAATTTTATAAAAATAAAATATTAATAATATTAAAGACACAGGGGACAGGCATAATATATAAAAAAAGAAAAAATAATAATAATTATAATAATAATAATCATAGAAACAGGCATGGCGGGTAAGATAAATATAATAAAATTAATAATAATAAAGTAATTAATTATAGTAATAGCAGCGCAGGCAACGGTATAAGTATAAATAATATATAAAATATAAAAAGAATAAACTACTTTTATTAATTTTTTATTAATTTTTTAATAAATGGTTACATTCATGACTATATATTTGTTTTTTAAAAAAAAGAAAATTAATAGTCTAATATAAAGATGTATATAATATATTATTAAATTATATATAAATTTACAATCTGTATAATACAGTTATTTTCTTATATAAAATATAGAATATATATTTTTATTATATAGATTATTATAACATATTCGACGGTTGGACGGCCCACACGGTTGGGCGGCCCATCTGGTAATACTATACAAAAGACTCTTTTTAAACATAAGATATCTCAACCATTATAAGACTAGAAGACTCAATAATGCATAAATAGATTATAAATTATATAAATAATTATTTAATACTATTCAAGAGTCTATATAAGTATGAATAGTATCTTATCATATTACAATATA
Source organism: Aspergillus costaricaensis CBS 115574 (assembly GCF_003184835.1). Taxonomy (NCBI): domain Eukaryota; kingdom Fungi; phylum Ascomycota; class Eurotiomycetes; order Eurotiales; family Aspergillaceae; genus Aspergillus; species Aspergillus costaricensis. The sequence continues at coordinate 143,406 of NW_020291855.1, forward strand.
TATATATATTATCTGTAATTTTAGATACATCGATATAATTCATATAAGAAAAATCTTTAACATTTTAAAAAAGTCATATACTACTCTTTCTGCTGTATATTATCTATATATGAAGTTAGAACTACTTAGATCCAGTATTGGTTGAGATATAATAGATTTAAAAAAGCATTTTTCATATGGGATAAGCAGATGGGCCGTCCAACCGTTGAATACGTTAATATATATCTATATTATATAAACCACTACCCATGCAGAATAGCAAGGAAAATATATTAGATAACTGCTTTTTATAAAATAATATAAACAAATATATAAATAAGCCTATTTATATAAGAGAATATAAATAATATAAAAAAATATTAAGAATTATTATTATTAAATAAATAAGCTAGTATAGTAATATATTATACAGGAGAAAAAGAAAAGATTTATAGAAAAAAAATAAAAAAAAAACTTTTGATCTTATGTAATTTATTATTATAAACTAAATATAATAAATAATAAAGTTATTTATAAATAAATTCTTACTAGAATACAGGACTATAAAACTATATTTATTACTTTATATCAACCTGCTGTAGATGTGCGCGTGATATTATTTTATATATAAAATTTTAAAATAAAATATATATATATATTAATAATAAAAAAGACTAAATATAATATTTTAATTAATCAGATTCTTATAATTTTCTGGTTTTTTGATTGAAAAGTATATAAGATTATACAGATTTTTTTTATAGCTGCGGGGACGCGGTCTCTAGAAAAAAAGAATAATATTAGAATAAATTTACCAATTTATTATAATCAGACAGATTATATAAATAATATACAGCTGCAGATCATGTGTATTAGATAAGATTATATAATTCATTTTCATACTATATTGTACTGACCTTTTAAATATTATAAAAAACTAGTAATCAGTTCTAAGCAGAACAGGAGCTAATATTTATATATATAATTAAACTTATCATGTCTCCAACATCGCCTCTAACACATTAATAATGATATTTTTGATAATTATATAATTAACTGAGTTCTCTGTACAGAAACCTTATTTAATAATAATAATTTTAATATTTTAATTCATTATCAAGATCAGTATATTCTTTAATATTATAAATACTAAAACTATAAATATATATTTTAATACTGCTGTGAGTATCTAGTCTATATATTATATAAAAAACTATAAAGGATTTATCATTTTTATAAGAATAATATTAATAAAAGTTATATATATTATACTCTTTATAGTAAAAAATATTTTATTTTCAATTATATTTATAAATATAAAAAGATATATTTAAAGATAATCTATTAATAATATTAAATTAAACTATTCAATTTTTATTAATATTTTTGGTATTATATACAGGAAAAGATCTCTAATAAGTTATTTAATACAGCTATAATTAATATATAAAATATTATTATTATTTTATAAAATTAAGGATCTAATTAATTCTATTATATAAAGTATTCCTGCTTAAAAGATTCAGAAGAAAAGAAAAATTAATTGGAATAAGATTTACAAAGCCCCCCCAGCGATAATTTTATATTAACTTATAGAATAATAAATAAAAAAGTCCTGGAATATTAAAATAATTGATAAATAAATTTTATATAAAGATATTTATTTTTATTATAGGAATAAATAATTATATTATAATTAAATACATAGATTAATTACTTAGAGAGTCTTCTAGTTATAATATATTTTGTAATAAGAAAAAGATATGAGATCTTAATATAATAATTATTCCAAAAATATATCTTAATTATTATATATTATAAGTAATTATATATATACAGACTCTACAGAGCTGTTTTTATAAAGTTAAATTAAATTTTTCTAAAATAAATTTAAGAAATTACCCTGGATTTACTTTTTTTCAATAAAAATTAAACCTGAAAATATAGTTTATCTAATGTTATTTTCAATATTTTTATTATCTTATCTTAAATATTTAATATATATAGATATTATAATTTGAATTTTTTAAGTTCTGTATAACTAACCACTTTGCATAATTTATATAAAACAGAAAAGTCTTTGAAGAATAATATCTGATATTATTAAAATTATAAAAAAATTTAAAACAATATATTTTACTGATTGATTGGATATTTTTATATAGTATCTTATATAATTTTCAAGATTCATTTTTTATATTATATTTTCCATCAATTTAAAATAAATTACTGAAGACAGCTGTTTATAGATTTTAATATTATTATAATATTATATTAAATACTCTATAATATACATTATTAATAATTAATTATAAAAAATTTATAAAATTTAATACTTTTCTTTCTATAGAAATTTAGAATAAGTCTTGTTTAATTTTCAAACAGGGATCTAGCAGACTTATTTAATCTTAAAATTATTAATTTTATAATCATCTTTTTAATATAGCCTGTTACAGATAAATATTATAAATTTAGAAACAGATATCTAAATAATATTAATAATTTAATATTATTATACAAGTTTATATAAATAGTAGTAATTATAAAAATAATATAAATATAATAATAATTATAGAATTCTGTAGTCAGCTGTCCTATAAATCTTAGTATAATATATATAATATATATTAAAGATTTTATTGATATTGATATAATCTAAATTTTTATTAAATTATTATATATTATAAATCATATTATTAACAGCTGTAATCCTTTATTTTACTGATTTTAATATTTCTGAAAGTATATAAAATAAATATTTTTATTCATAATTCGATCCTCATCCAGGCCTGTATTAGTCTCTTTAATTATTATGAATTAAATTAATATATTCTACAAAGTATTATTATCTATATCAATTAATCTTTATATTTTAATTAAATAATTTTCTTGTAGTAGTTTCTTGGCTATAAAAAATACTTTAATAATAGATATATTGATTATTTTATTAAGACTGGTACTGAGACTGCTATTTAATAATAAAATACTAGTATTAGACAGGAGTAAAATACTTATATTATTATTAATAAACTAATTCTGTTTTTAGCTTATTATACATATCTTAAGATTCTACCTGATAAAATATAGAAAGTCTAATAAATAAATAATTTATATAATTTATATGTACTTCTAGAGCCTATTTATAAAGTACTTATTTTATATAATATATATTAAGTATAAAACTCTGCCTTAACACAGATATAGATTAAGAAAATTATTTTTATAAATTATTTAGATATTATTAGAATTATAAAATTAAATAAATATTTAGACAGGAGAGGAGACTAATTAATTTAATATATTTTATTTTTATATATATTATATACAGGTATATACATGACAGTATTTAAATTTAAGATTTTCTGTAGATAATCACCGATATATACTTAAAATTAGACTTACTAATCTGGCCTGTAAAGTGGTATAATTTATTATTATAATATAAATTCTAAGCTAATTCAGGACTTTACTGAATAAGATATTAAAAAAAGAGAATAATCCTACTCTTCTGTATTTTTATTTTTATAATAATAATCCCCCTGCCAGCTACTTAGAGAAAAGGATTACTGTAATAAAAGTAATTCTATAATAATAATTAATATAATTGTACAGGTCTTGTATTCTCCTGGTAATGAGTATTTCTAGTAAACAGAATTTTAGACAGATAAATATTTTTATATAGATTATTAATTGATTGATTTAATTATTCATACATACTTATATCAGCCCTACGGCTGAGTAATAGATAATATTAATCTAGCAGCCAGGTATTATACTGCTAGAGTAGCTAGAAGAATTACTTATATTTAATAACTATATAATATTTATATATATAAGAATAAAATACTTATAATTCTCTAAATCATTTTATATTCATTTTAATATATTACTTTCCTCGTGTAGATTAAAGAAGATTTTAATCTATATAAGAATATTTCTATTTAAGATTTTATTTATTAAATATGCTTATTACCAGAAAAATACAAGATCTGTTTGGTTATATTAATCATTAAAGAAATATTTTTATTATAATAATCCTGTTCTCTGTATAGCCGGTAAAAAAGATATTTTTATCAAAATAAATATATAAAAAAATAAAACTATTAACCCTGCTATAATCCTATAAAGAAATATTATTATTATTATCTTTTAAAAAAGCAAGATATTTAATATCGTATCAAATAAGGATCTGAATTAATCTAAGATTAATCCTATAATAATGAATTATGCTACTTTATAAATTTAAATTAATAAGTTTAATTCTAAATATATATCTGTAATGATTTATAAAAAATCTTAATTTAAATATTTTTATATATATGCCTGCATATTGGATATATAGAAATAAAATATATTAAATTAATTATTTTTTTATCTTATATAAGTATTTAATTAATTTTATAAATTTGATAATATCAAGATAACTTATAAAAATAATTTTTTAATTTACATTTATATTAAAGTATAACTATATATTTAACACAAATATATATATAAAATCAATACTTTAGAGATAAGCTATGGAAATATATATTATATATATGAATTATATAAATTAGTTATTAAATTTTTTGTATTTTTATCAATTAATATATCTCTTTATATTTCTCATATAATAATAACTTGCTTGTGTTTTCTTTTTATTATTTTATGAGTTTTTTTTTTTATATTTTTCTTACTATTCTACATGTGTGGTGGTTTATATAATAAGTTATAAAATAAAAATATATATATAATAATTTATATAATAATCTATATAATAAGAACACGTAATAAAATTTATAATTATTATCTCTTTAGATTTATCAGATTAGAGTAATAGTTCTAGTTTATTATATAATATATAATAATAAATTTAAATTCCTTAATAAAGATTATATATTTATATATATATTTCTATTTTAAATATATATATTATGCCACTAATACTTGTATTAAATATTTTTTAAAATATATTTTTCTTAATAACAATTACTTTTTAATATATTGAAACTTATTTATAATATATTAAATCTTATTATTAAGCTAACTAGAATTATTATATATTTATTTTTTCTGAGTAAATTAATTCTAAATTTTAAATTAGATTATTCAATTTTTTATTTATAAGAATTTTAATTTTTCATTTTTATAGGCATGGATTCTTTTCTAATACTTTATAAATATATTTATTATAAAAACCTTTTAGTCTGAATATATTATCTTAAATCTAATTACTGCATGTACATAAATCTGTAATATTAAGAAATCCAAGATTTTTATATTATTTTAAATATTTTTTTATTTATAAATATATTTAAATATCTGTAAATACTTCTTTCTGTAAATATATATCTTAATATTTATTTCATTTTCTATATAACTACTCAAGCTATTGTCTGGTAGTATTTTTCTAGAGAATTTATTTTTTTTAAATTTATTAAATTCTTTAATAACTTTATTTATAGGATAAATAATAATAAATCCTATTTTATCTCTTCTGGTAAGAAAATAAGATCTAGATATTAATTAAATATATTTATAAGATTTTTCTTTCTGAGCTGGTATTTAATTTACTGGGAGCTTAGTTTTTTAAGTATAAAATTTAAAAAATTCTAAGATTAGTATAATTAGATTTTATAATAATGAGAAATTTATCTTCCTTTAAATAATAGTAGTATTACTTAAATACTTTTATAATAAAAAATAATTTTTAAATATTTATAAAATATTCATATTTCACATCTGTTATCTTTCTTAAGAAGAATATAATAATAAAATACTAGGTTTCTTCTGTTTATAGCTGTAATATAATTATATTAATTATAATTAAAATATAATACTAGAATACTTACTTATTTTTTTAAAAGAATATTTATAAAATTATCGTAATCATCTAGAAATCCTGGTATAAGATCTATATTTATAATATTTATTCTATTATTATATTTTATTACTTGTATATAAGTAGTATCTAAATTTATATAAATCTATATTATATAAATATGAATTTCTTTTTTAATAATAATATTAGGTTTTTTATTAATATTATAAAATTTTAGCTTTGCAGCCAGGGCATGTTTAATATTATATTAAAATCTTATATATTTATAATATTAAACTGTTATTAACTAGTTTTTTTCTTCTTTTTACAGGCTATAATACTGACTATAAGATTATATGATTTATATAAAAGTATATAGTATCTGTTTCAAATCTTTATATAATAAAGAATATGATTTAATACATCCAGTTATTATTTTATTTATAATTTATTAAAGTACATGCAAGTATAGGTTCTTTAAATATGTTAATTATTATTTATATATCATTAAAATTAAATCTTTTTCCATAGCTAGAATCTTAGTACTATTTATTATATATAAAATTAAAATATTTAATTTTTTGCCTGTACTGTATTTTCTAGATAATAAATTATTATATATTTTAATTATTAATATTAATATTATTTAATATTAGGTAAAAAATAACCATTCGAAGGTTCCTTTATTATATTTAAATTTATTTTAGATGTTTATTTATATTTCCGGGATCTTATATTATCTGGATTATTATAACTTTTTTGAGATAATATTTTAATATTTTTTTTATTTAATTGTAAGCACTTCATGCTGTTTTAATATTTAATTTTTAATAATCGATAAATATATCATAAAGATATTATATATATCTAGCTTTTTAAAACTTTTTATAAATTTTTCTAATATCCAGGCATGCAGATAATCTTTTTATTAATTTTTTATATATATTTCTAAAAGCTGGTATATTACTAGTAAATATATGAAATAAATTTACATATAAATAATTTTTCTATTTTATATTTTTAATAATACTGGTTCGCATTCCTTTATAAATTTATAAAATTGTTAAATTATTAAAAAAGAATTTTATAATATTACAATTAAGTTAAAATAAATTTTATACTAGTAAATATTTTATTATTATATTATTTTTATTAGAAAAGTAGCGGGGAGCAGAAATAAAAAATAATATTTATTATTTTTAAATTATTTCAAATAAAATATTATATATTTTATATAAAATAGTTCTTTATATAAGCTATCTGAATATAATATTCAGTTATATTTTTCATAATATTTTTTATTTATTACAGGTCTGGCTAGCAGTTTTATATATATATTCTTTTTATATCTTTCCCGAGATTTTCTCTGCTGTAAAAGACTAGTAAAAATTTTTTATAGATTAGGTAATTATTATTATATATGACTGTCTTATTAAAACTGATATTAGGAATATTATTTAGAAAAATACTGGTATTAAATATATTAAAGTAATTTTATTTTTAATATACTACATGCGTTTCAAGGTCTTAATTAATAAAATATAAAAGAAATTTATATAATTTATATATATAATATATTTTTCTAGAGCTTACTGTTAAAATAATTTTTTATATAGAAATTTTTATTAAATATAAAGCTCTGCTCTTATATAAATATAAGTTAAAAAATTTATTTTTATAAATTATTTTCATATTATTAAAAGTATAGATTTAATTAAATATTTATACAGAGTAAGAGAATAATCTATTTAATATATTTTATTTTTAAATATATAACACGCAGGTGTATATATAAAGATATTTAAATATTATATGAATAATTATAAATAAATACTAAAAATTAAACTTACTAATTTAATTTATAAATCAATATATTTTATTATTATAATATAAATCGTGAGTCAATTCAGAGTCTTATTAAATAAAAAATTAGAAAATAAAAATAATCTTTTTTTATAAAATAATAATTTTATTTTTTTATATATTTATTTTAATAATTATATCCCCCCTGCCACTTATACAGAGAAAATATTATAATAAGAATATTATAATAAAAATAATTAGAATAGCTGAACAAGTCCAGTATTTTTCTAGTAATAAATATATTTAATAAATAAAATTTTAAATAAATATAAGACTTTTATATAAATTAAAACTTTCTCTAATTTATACAGGCGAAGTATATATCAAGATAAATATAAAGAGATTTAAAGAATCATAAATGTTTTATATATATAGATATCTTTGTATATATATTATATAATTATAAATATAAATAATTTCTCTGGTTATTCTAGCAGTGTAATATCTGGCTGTTAAATCAATATTATGTACTACTCAGCTATAGGGCTGATATAAGTATATATAAATAAATTAATCAGTTAATTAATCTATTTGTGTAATGAAAAGAAATATAAGATTTTAATATAAGAATTATCTAGAACCTATATTTAAATTATTATATATTATAAATAATTATATATATACTGATTCTACACTATTATTTTTGGAACTTATATAATTTATTCTAAAAAGTATACTCAGAATTACTAAAGATTTATTTCTTTATTAATAACAAAATAAATCTAAAGATATAATTTATCTAATATTATTTTTAATATCTTAATATCTTGATTTTACAGGGACTGAATGCTGCAGAAATTAAAATTATATATATATAATATTTATAATCCCAAGCCGCGGAAAAATATTTCAGTATTCAAAATTTTTTATAAGATTATAAGTATATATAGTAAATATTTATTTTTCAGTAATTTCAACTTATTTTATTTAATATAAATTATATTAAAATATAATTATCAAAATTCTGAGAGAGACTCTGATTAATCTAATTATGAATTATAATAATAATTTAGAATTACTATTTCCTGAAAAGATAACTATATATAAAAAGACTAATTAAAAGATTATTCTGTAATTCATAAATTAGTTAATATGTTATTAACTCTATAAGAATTAATAATAAAATATTAATTTAATTTAAATTCTGACCCTCCAAAGCACCAGTACTAGAATAATAAAATTAAATAATTATTAATTAAAATATATATACCCTGCCTGGGTACAGGTATTATATTATTAAATAATATTAATATTATTATATTTTTATTTTATGTTAATATTGACAGAAATAATTAATAAAATGATTTTCTAAAAAATAAATTATACAGGAGTTCTGTCCAGAACATATTAATAAAATTAAATAAAAAAGCAGATAAAGCAAATACAGAAATAATATAAATATATACATGTAAAAAAATAAGAAAAGATTTTATATAGTCTGATAGTTAATAAGATAATTAATAAAATATTAAAGACTATATATTTTAAACAGAATGAAAAAAATCTATATAAAAACTTTATTAATTAATAAGATTATCTTATATTATATTAAAATTTCTCAAAAATTTATATTTATATCTGTTTTACAAGACTATAGTAATATATTTAATAATATTTTACTCAATATTTTAGAAAAGAAAGCTAGACTATTTCAAAAAAAAGTTTCAAAATTAATATTATTTATTATTATTATTATATATATCATAGATTACTTTATAAGAAATCTATAGAATTGTATATTATATGATATTTTATAAAATATATGGTTTAGATAATATTCTAAATCTTATTTTATAATAGATACTGTCTTAAATTGAATAATTGTTATTAAAAATATATAATATATATCTAAAAAATAAGTATTATCTTATTTATTTTGATATATCAATTATAATTATATTTATTATACAAACCAGATGAAAAGAATTATATAAATTTAAAAAATTATTATTTTGTTTTTTATAAATTTCTTATTATTATATATTTTAATTATTTAATAAAATATTATAAGCTCCGACCACAGAGATATATAAAAAATAATAAAAATATTTTTATAAATGTATGTTATATCTCATTCTTAAAAAAATTCAAAACTGTCTGGTAAAATAAATGTTTTATTATAATTTTTTTAATTTTTAATATATTTAGAATCAATGATAATATTTTATATTTATATTTATTATAGAATGTTCCAAAACAGCAGGTATATTTAATATTTATTAATTGAATTTAAAACTTTCTTAGTAACCGATATATAATTATTAGTATATTAAAGAATATCTTTAAGAAATAATAACTATAATTAATATTTTATAAGATTCTTTATTATCTTTTCTATTTTATTTTTTTATAATATTAATCTACTTAATAATAATAAGAGATCTCTTTTTAATTAAGTATATAAATAATATCTGCATCCTTTGTTGCCGAACAAGGCGGTGTAGGGCACCTGGCCCTGGTAGTTCATTCCAACCAACCACCATGCCGAATGTCCTAATCCTATATTATAGATTAAAAACTCACTTACCTCTCCCATACAGGCTATAAAGAGTGCCTGCAGTGGCTAGATAAAAGATAATAAGTAATATAATTAATCTAACACAGCCAACTGGTCAATCCAATAGATATTTATAATATATTGAATAACAGATTATAAGCCTGGAATTACTCAGATAGAATATTATACAGTCTAGTGAGATATCAGAATCCCTAGCCGTCAAGACAGTCAAATAATATAATAATATATATCTTAATATTATATATATAAGTCCTCTAGAATTTTAAAATAATAAAATCAAGATTCTCTACAAGCACTTTACTTTTTATTAAAATATAATTACTAGAAGAGTTTTACAAGTACAGGATCAAACTACTAATAATAATATAAGTAATTATCTTAATAATTACTCAGAATACTATATTCTTTATTAATACTAATAAAGAATTATTTCTAATATAGTCTGTATATATGGAGGCTCTTAAATTCTCAGGAAAAACTCTCTAAATTCTATTACTAGATAAATTTTAATATATACTTCCAGATAAAATTCCTTATATTACAAGATATTGAATAATAAGTCTATTTTTATATATATCAAGAAACTTAGAAAACTTGATAACTATAAAAAATAACATAGAATAATCTGAAATATCTTATAAGTAGAAGAGGTATAGCTACTTCTTATTTAAAATAAAATAAATCTTTTTAAATTTAAATAGTATAATTTAAAATTAAAATAAATTTTTATTAGAACTCATCAAGTCTTACACCAATTGGGAGAAGTTAGACTGGAAAACTATAAATATTTTAGAAATATTTATATATAATAATATAATATTTAACTTAATAGATAATAAAAACTATCAGAATATATATAAATACTTTATAATAAACTAGCGGGTAAAGAGAAGCTCCCTACTAGATAATCTAATAAAAAATTATTATTTTTAAAATTAGATAACTTCAAATCAGTTATTAACTACGTGAATAAGTTTCTAATAATCTAATAATAATTAATTATTATTAAGTTATCAGCGAAGATTAATTCCTGGATAATTAATATATTTTTTCTAAAAAATCTTATAAATATCTATAAATTCTTCCGCTTATTACTATACTAAAATAGAAAGATTATTAACCCTGATAATCTCATGTATTAGAATAAATTGATTTATAAAATTAAGAATTACAAGACATTATTAAATAAAGATTTAGAGATAATTTTTAAAAATATAATTTTATATATTACCACTTCTATACTAAGTCTTATTAAAGAATAATTTAATATTATACAGATCTTTTTAATCTGAAATACTGTAACTGAATGGATATAATCTTACTATAATTTCTATAAATAAGTCAGATATTAAAAATTAGGATACTAGAAAAAGCAAGAAAAGATTAATAAAAAAATAGTAATTCTTAAATAAAAAAAAGCTAAAACTAGGGCTGCTGGAAAATCTTTAAAAAATATATTTGAAAATTTCAGGCAAGGACTGCTATCCATGACTCTTTTAATATAATTTTTCTTATTATTATATTGAAAATCTATTTATTAAAGAATACTGAGTATTTTTTTAATATCTAGACTCAGGTATCTTCTAATATATATCTTATAATTAAAAAATCTTTATTAATATTATGTTATCTAATATTTCTTATATTTTTATAACAGGAAACAAAAATTTGTCTGTATATAATAAAGAAATTATTTTATTATATATTTTATATAATAAATATTTACACTGACTTCTTGTATATAATATTTTTTATATTTTAATACTAAATACAAATCTTTTATTTATTAATATTCTAAATAAATAAGACTACCTGACCATCTTCATAAAATAGAGAATTAATATTATATAAGATAAAGTAATTATTATTACAGCTACCTGACAGAGTAATCTTACTAACTTAATCTTATTATTTTAATTATTATAGAACTATATATAATCTTAGTTAGTACTATCTTTAATATATATAATACTAGTATAAATAGTTATTTAAAAGAAAATAAAATATTATTAAATTTTAATATAAATACCTGAGACACGCCAGCTATAATAATATTTTAAGAATAATAATTAATAAATTATATTCAATTTTATAAACTAACACCCCCTGCGAATTATGTCTATATATTAAATTATATTTTATATAATTTATTACTGTATTATAATATATTACTGTTCTTTTTATATAAATATATATAAATATCAGCTTCTTCTTTATAAAAGACACTTTCAGCGAGACATATTATATAATTTTAATAAATAATAATATATAAGCTATGTAACTTATTTTCTTATAAATCAAAAATATTTTCCAGATTTTTCAGAATTAATATATATAAATTATATAATAATACAGTGCCCGTATCACGCATATTTAAAGTAATAACAGAAGGGAGTATATTAATTAAAAATAAAAAAATTATTCAATTTAAAAAAATATATTATATAAGCTGACAGCTTTCTAAAAATTCTAAATAGAATAAAATCAGTAAGAAAGCTAATAAGAACCTTTGGGATTAATTTCATATTATTTTAAAAAACTACTAATTCTTATAGTATCTATAGTCTAAATTACTTAAAATAATAATTTATTTCTGTAACTATACTAACTTAAAGATATTATCCTGCAGTATACTCTGGGAAGTTATTTATAAATAATAATTTAATATTATTTATTTTAAAATCTTAGATTTAATTAGCTGGAAGGTCATTCCCCGTATCTTATTAAAAAAATTTAATAACTACGGGCAGAAGTATATTCTGATTAGATATAAAATATATAACTTTTATTATATTTAGAATATTATATACTAATATCTTAAACGCGTACGCAACATTATCTTTAATAAAACTAATATTTTAATAATTATTATATTCAATATTATTCTAGATATTAACTGTGGAATCCTGGCCCCTGAGATAAAAAAAAGAATACTTTTTATATTATATAAAATTTAATTATCAATAAATTTACTAGAGACCATCTACAAGGAGGTATTATCTAAAAAAATTTTATTTTAAATTATATAAGCACACTTCTCTTTGATACATAAGACTAAATTAATTATTTACTAAGTAATATAATTAGTAATAGATAAATTATTGCTTTATTTACAGTTACTGAATAAAAATAAGATCTAGTTCTTATTATTACTAAAAAACTAAATATATAAGATTTTTAAATATATAAATAAGCAACCGAAGGGCCTTGAGTAAAGAAGTAAAAATAAAATATTAAAAAAAAACTTATTAATAAAAATTATATTTAAAATTTAATTAATTTTTTACCTGACTGCGTAGTACTTACTATAAAATAAATATATAAAACAAAACTAGATCTAAGAAAGAAATTAATCAGATATAAAATCTAATAAATAATCTGCGGGTTCTTATAATAATATAAAATTAATTATAAAGAAATATTTATAATAATAATAATAAAATTTATAAATCACAAGGCCCTCTTTACTATTATAGTAATATTAAAATAATATATTATATAAACAAATGTAAAGATAGTCTTTTTAAACATATTAATAAAAGAGATTATATATATTATATAATTAACTAGTTTTAAAGATTTTACTAATGCTGGCAAAGTATTTAGACTCTTAAAAAATATTATATAGATTAAAATAATTTCTGTATTTTTAGTATAAATATATTATGATTTTCCTGATTAATCTCAGCTTCTACTTTATAAGTAAAGATCCTGGAGTATTTATTTTTAAAAATAATAATTTAATAATTATTTTTTATATAAATAGTTTATTATAACTTAGACTATTAGAATTATATATCCATAATCTTAAAATAATATTAAATCAAGAATTTTAAATATCTGACTTAGGTCTCTGTAAATATTATTTCAGGATTAAAATATTCAGGAATAAATATACAATCCAACTCAGCTAAAAAGTTATATTAAATATATAATAAAAAAGTTTTCTAATTTAAATATATATCTAGTCTCCATGCTAATGGATCCTAGTTATTAACTAATATTAAATTCTAAAGATAAATTAACTAATACAAGATTCTATACTAAATATTAATCAGGAATAGGATTCTTAATATATATAATACTAGAAACCTGCTTTAACCTGGTATATATTATATTATAATTTAATAAATATATAACTGATTTATTCTAATGACACAGCAAAGCTATCAGCCGGGTATATAAATATTTAAATAAAATTAAGAATCTTATTCTTATCTTTAACAGAAAAAACATGTAACTACAGGATTTTATTAATAATATATAAATTCAAGGTTATTTTAATTAATATTTTATCTCTAGCTATATCTTTCTTAAAAAAATAATTTTTTAAAATTTAAAAAAATAATCTATAATCACACTATCCTCATGCAAAACTAAGTATATAACTGAATTAAAAATAATAAAGAAGATTATTTAGTTTTAAAAATTATTAAAGAGATTATAATATCCCCAGAAAAAGTTTATTTATATTTATAGAGATAACTAAGGCGCTCTTATCCTAGTAAAGAATTTTATCATAAATTAATATACCAAGTACATTACTATACAATATTACTTTATTTAAGAAAAAGTCAAGGAAGAATTCATTATAATATAGTATATTAATATAAGAAACAATATTCTAGTAGATAATCTTATGAAACCTCTATCTAAAAATACCTTTTAATGCTTTAAAATAGTTAATAAACTAATTCTATATCTCAATATTAAATTCTAATATATTCTAAATATTATAAATACTATGAATACTACAAACACTACAAACACTATAAACACTATAAACACTATAAATATTATAAATATTATAAATACTATGAATACTACAAACACTATAAACACTATAAACACTATAAACACTATAAATATTATAAATACTACTCTACGGATACTGCACCCTAGGGAATAGCTTTCTTAATCTATGAGAAAAAATATTATTAAAGAAGATAGTATAGAACATCTAGTTCTAGTAGTTTATTCTAATTAACTACCATGCCGGGTGTTCTAATCTTATATTATAGATTAGGAACTCACTTACCTCTCCTGTACAGGCTATAAAGAGTGCCTGCAGCGGCTAGATAGAAGATAATAATACAATCAATCTAACACAGCCAACTGGTCAATCCAATAGATATCCGTAATGTTTAGACAACATCCTTATCTGAAATCTTATTATTTAAAATAATTATTTTTAATTTGAATATATATATATATAAATATACTAAGTCATAGAAATAAATAAATATATTTAAGTTTTTATCTATAAAGTATAATCTGATTTATTAAATTAAATAATATATTTTTATATTCATTATTTATAATCTTTGTATTATAGAGCTTGATCAATTATTTTATTTATAAAAAATATCTAGTATTACACATTTTATTAAATTACTAGAATTTTTTATATAACATTTTAAATAATTTCTAAAATCTATTCCTATATTATACTTTCCTATTTTACTTTTAAGTTACTAAAAATAATTACTTATAGATAACAGTATTATTATTTCATTAAATACTGTGTAATATATATAATTTTATAAAAAAGTTTTTTAAATAATATTTGATATTTTTTATAAAGACTTATAATAGATCTTAATTGCTAAATAAGAATTTATTAAATCATCTAATTTTAAAATTATTAACTTTATAATAATTTCTCTTTAATAAAATTTATTATAAACAGAGATTCTAAATTTTTAAAAAAAATTATATAATATATACGAGAAAATATATTAATATTAACATAATTCTAGTTCTTATTAAATAACTATATTTTATATATATCCTCTTAATTTACTAATCTTAATTTTTTGAAAATATATAAAATAATTATTCTTATTAATAATTAGATTTATATCTAGGCCTGTACTAATTTTTTTTAATTTCTATGGATTAAATTAATATCTTTTATTAAATTTTATTATATATAAAGTAATGAACTCTAATATGTTCGCTAGATAGTCTTTCCATAATAACTTTTTGATTATAACAAAATCTCTAATAATAAATATGATTAATTAATTAATTAATTTATATGTACTTATATCAGCCGTATGGCTGAGTGGCGGATAATATTAATCTAACAGCTAAGTATCAAACTACCAGGATAGCTGGAAGGATTACTTGTATGTAAGACTATATAATATATACACAAAGATATCTATATATATGAAATACTTCTCTAAATCTTTTTAAAGTTATTTTTATATATCCTGGCCATGTGAATCAGGAAGAGCTTTAATCTATATAAAAATCTTATATTTATCTGAGATCTTATTTATTAAATATACTTATTATTAGAAAAATACAAGATCTGTTTAATTATACTAATTATTCTTAAATAAATATTTCTGCTGTAACACTCTTCTCTATATAACTAATAAAAAGGATATTATTATTGAAATAAGTATATAAAAAATAGGATTATAAGTACTTTACAAGATAATAATTCTTTATAAGAATTATCTTTATTTTTAAATATTTGATTTAACAGGGCCCTTAATTAGCCTAGGATTTATATTATAATAATAAATTATATTATTTTACAGACTAGACTAGTAGATCTAATTTCTAGTGTATATCTGTAATTATCAATAAGGAATCTTAATTTAAATATTTTTATATATATATCTGTGTATTATATATATAAAAATAAGATATATTAAATTAATTATTCTTTTATTCTGTATAAATATCTAGTCAATTCTATAATTCTAATAATATTTAAGTAGCATATAAAAATAATCTTCCTGGTTTATATTTATATTAAAATAAAAGTTATATTTAATATAAACCTGCATACAGGATACGCGCTTTAAAAATAGATTCTAGAAATATATAATATATATATTAATTATATAAATTAATTATTTACAAGATTTCTTATATTTTATTAATTAAAATCTTAAAATATATACAGCATGCTGAGAGCAGGATCAATTTATTAAAATTAGAATTACTTTATAGTTAAATAATATCCTCAGCACTAGTTTCAATAATATAATTAATGTATTTATTACCGAGGATTTCTTTATAATCAAAAAATTATTACAGAAGGATTATCTGGCTAAAGTAATAAAATTAATAAATATATATAATAATATTTTATAAAATATATTGATTTAATTAGTAATAGCTAAAGGAGTTAATACAGATCTAGATCATAATCTAATTATTAAAAAAATAATTATTTTATATATCTTTAGAGACACTGGGATTAATATAATAATAATATTATAATTATTAATAATATAATTTATAAGATATAATTATTGAATAAAAATTAGAATTATATTAATACTGACAAGTTTTCTACTATATATTATTTATATTATATCAAAGCTTATAGAGTATTTAATTATATAAGATCTTATAACTGCTATTGTACTAATACTATTACTATACCTATTATTATTTATATAAACTTATATAAAAATCTTAAGTCATTAATATTACTAAATTACTTTTTTCTAAATTTGTAACCTTTATATCCAGTAAATCTTATTAAAAAATTATTATAAAATTAATAATGTTAAGGTTAAATGGGTTTGCAGGATTATTATTTAAAAAATTAAAATAAGATTTAAGAGTCTCAGATTTTATTTAAAATCTTTTTATAATTCTTTATTAATTATATATACTACAAAGCATATAATAAAATAATAATATTAGAAACTATGAATAGCGTTTCAGTAACTTAATTAAAAATAAAATAAGAAAATATAATTAATATATTTTACTCTGTCTGGGTACTGAGATAAGCTTATTAAATTAATAAAAAACTTAGATATATAATAGCTGTATATATAATTACCAATACTAGAATTATTTATATAAATCTAAGTAATCTCCGGGGTAATCAATTTTTATATCTTATATTTAAAAGTTTATTAATTTTTATTTTTAATAAAGATTTAAAATAATTATTACTATATAAAAACTAGCTATAAATATATATATTAAAATCTTATATATTAATATTTATAATAAAAAAACCTTTTTTCTGCCAGTCTAAGCAGACTGTATAATAAAAAATTAAAAAAAATAATAAATATAATTTTATATTATATATATTCCTGCTGACTGTGCAGAAATTTTTAAAAATTAATTTATTTATATATTTTTATATAATAATTATATAATAGTTAAAATCTAGATTCATTTATTATAATATTATTTAAAACTTTAGATCAGAGGCGTGTAATAAATATGAATTATATATTACATAATTAAAATTATATAAATTATATATATATTACAAATTCTGTAAATAAAAACTATATTTAAATTCTCTGAATATAACAATTATTTATAAATATTTTATAATAATTATATTAATGTTAATAAGATATTTTATAAAAAATTAAATACTAATTCAGAAAAACCCTAAATAACTTAACTGGTTTTTATATAGAAATTATTTAATTTTTGAAAATTAGAAATTTTCTAAGACTTTTATTTACCGTATTTGTTTTAAGATTTTATTTTGAATTAAAAATAACAATAAATTTTATAGAATATTCATATTAATTTAAATATATAATATATTATACTCCGGCAGAACTAATATTATATAATATTTTTAAATAAAAGCTGCGGAGTTAATTAATATATATAAATAAAATATAATATTTATGGAAATTATATAATAATTATTTATATAAAATATTATTAAAGATTTTAAAAATATTTAAAAAAATAAATATTATATCTCCTGTCTTCCAGCTAGTGTA
The DNA here is from genome assembly GCF_003184835.1 of Aspergillus costaricaensis CBS 115574. NCBI lineage: Eukaryota > Fungi > Ascomycota > Eurotiomycetes > Eurotiales > Aspergillaceae > Aspergillus > Aspergillus costaricensis. The sequence continues at coordinate 162,307 of NW_020291855.1, forward strand.
GAGTATTTTTAATATAATATATAATATTATTTCTATATTTACCTCTTTATAATTCCTGAAGTAATTAAATAAAAAAGTGTATAGATTTTAGTTAAATAATTTAAATAATTTATTGATAAAATCTTTATAATTTTATCAAGCATATTTAATTAATTAATAAATTTTTAATATAAAGTAATCTAGTTTACCAGTCTTATAAAAGCTATTATTTTAATTTTATAAAAATAAATAAAATAATAATTATTTTAATATAATAATTAAAAAGATTTATTAATACAGGAGTCGGGATTTCTGAAATAATTCATAATCTTTATAAAAAACTATATCTGGACCAAAAACTTTATCTAATTTAAATATTCTAATGATTTGATTAATTTTATATTTATTACACAGGAGTATCTTAATTAGCTTAAAATAATGAAAATTATAGATATTATTAAAATTAACTACCAGGGGGGTAAAAAATATTTATTTAAAATATTTATTTTTTTAAAAATAATATATACTATTTAATATTTTTAACAAAAAATATATATTTAATATATTTCTTATTTTTGAATCTCCTGTACTGCCTTTTAGATGGAAATTATTTTATTAATATTTATAATTTACTACTGGTAAATTATTTTATAATTTTTATATATAATATATTTATATATTCTAGATATTATAGAATATATAGTATATTTTTATTTTAAAGCCTCGTGGTTAAAGTATATATAATAATCTATAATATCTTATTTAAAATATTCATCTAACTGTAGTAGCTCATGGCAGGCTTTATTAAAGTTAAGTTTTGTTTATTAATGTAAATAAGTCTGAGACTACTTAATTAATAGCCAGAATAATAATTTTTATAATATGTATTATATATTAATTAAATTATATAGTATTCCCGGCCTTTTTTATAATAAATAATATTAATAAGTATTTATAAAAGATCTTATTTAATACAGCAGAATCCAGAAATTTTTAATTTTAGTGAGACTCTCTGGTAAAATAGAAAAAAATAAATTTAATTTTTATTAATAAATAGTCTGAATCCCTGTGTATATTTACTATATATATATATTTAATTTAATTTACTAGATTCTATGATATTATATAAAGATCAATAATTATACCATATTAGATTTCTAATAATTTTATATTATTTTTAATACTGCTCCCTGCATTGCTTTCTATATTATTTTCTAAATTATTCTTATTATCAGGATTTATAATAAAGGTTAGTTGTATAATCGTACTAGCGAAGATTATATAAATAAATAAATCTTTTTTTTATAATCTGCTTCAATTTCTGGATATGTCAAATTTTATATTTAATTATAAAAAGGTAATTTGGCCCTGTCTAAAAAAACTATATATATAACGACTTTTAATTATAATAGATTTAATATTTTTATTTATAATATACTAATATTGGTTATATATGTCCAGGGCTTTGAGCAGGATGTAAATTCTATTATTTACTTTAATTTACCGAAGATTATATATATTATATATAATGATTAATAATTATAATGCCTACTTATAGATTTCAGAAATTATTTAAATCTTAATAATAATATTATATATAGACATATAAATATATTTATTACTAGTTATAATCTTTATATATACAGACTTGGGATATTTTTTTATTAAATTATACTTATATAAAATAGTTCCTAATATTTATTAGAAAATATATTTTTACATCTTTGCTGCGGGTATTCATTTATAACTTTGAAATTATAATTATTATATATTTTTATATATATTTATCCTGCAGCAGCGGGTTCATGACTTTACTAAATAAATATTAAATATTATATTATAAGATTTTTAGATTCTTGCTTAATATTTTTGAGATTGTATTATTTATATTCTAGTTTATAAATTAAGTCTTTCTTTAAGCCAGGAAAGTAGCTTATGAAATAGAAGGTTAATTCTAATATATTATTATTATTTAAGTTACTGATTATACTGCTTATTAAAGTTTTTGTAAGTCTAGTATAGATATCTCCAGGAATTATTCCAGAGACAATTATATTAGAGAGAATTATATTAGAGATAACTGTATTAGAGATTATTTATTATATTTATTATATTTATTATATTTATTATATTTATTATATTTATTATATTTATTATATTTATTATATTTATTATATTTATTATATTT